>NC_057948.1:11727180-11937180 GCF_018555375.3 Anguilla rostrata
CGGTGTAAGCCTCTCTGTCTCCCCCTGCAGGTCGTTCGGGGTGGTGCTGTGGGAGATCGCCACCCTGGCGGAGCAGCCGTACCAGGGCATGTCCAACGAGCAGGTGCTGCGCTTCGTCATGGAGGGAGGCCTGCTGGACAAGCCGGACAACTGCCCCGACATGCTGTGAGTCTCCGCCCCCCTCGGCCCCGCCTCACTGTCGCCATGACGACGCTAACGCTGCTGTGGGCGGGGGGGGGGGCTCTCGCTAGGTCTCCGGTCCATTTCGGCAGATGATGCACTGAACGCATGCTCGCACACACACAGGTGCATGCGCTCACACACGCACACATGAACGCGCACAGACACACGCATCCAAATGTCAAATACTAAAGCATGCACGTACTCAATCATATAGGCAAATGCACAGACTCACAAATGACACATTCTAGTTAAAAAACACTGATACGTTAAAAGTTATTCATGACATAGACTGAGGTTGTGTGGGTGTAGACCCATTAACCCTGTTGTGGGCATGAACCAGTTTGCTAGCTCACAATAATGAACCATGATAATAATCTGTCCATTACCAATCTAAATGGCTTTATTCAGTACTTTCCAGAAAAAAAACTTTCTCTAGATGTTGAAACCTTCCATGTAACTCTAAACGAAAAATGAGCTGGTAAAGGAATTAAGATGAGGATTACGTAAAAATAAAAATAAACGCAATATTGTTTTATGACAGAAGAACGAGCCAGGGAAACCTGGTTGGGATGTTATCCACATTAGGGAGGAAGCTCCTCTCTCATTCATAGATTAATATAATGCATGTATACGTTTCAAGGGATTCGTCAGTTTCTTTCCCCTGCCGGTCTCCGCTGATGTGAGATTCATATAGCAGTGATGGATATAGCAGTCCCCGAGGTTAGCCGTCACCAGAGTGCAGCCCCCATGCGCGGCAGGGGAGCCGCAGCAGTCAGGAGCGCCACGGATTCCGCCTGAACAGAAGCGCGGCTGTTCGCTAGCCCCCCCCCCCCCCCCCAGTGTATTCTCTGTCTCTCTCGCTCGCTCTCACTGTCTCTCTCGCTCGCTCTCTCTGTCTCTCTCGCTCGCTCTCTCTGTCTCTCTCTTAGTCTTTCTCTGTCTCTCTCTCTGTCCCTCTCTCTCTTTCTCTCACTCTCTGTGTCCCCTCATGTCTCTCTCTCTATCATTTACTCTCTCTGCGAGCGCACGCATGTAAGCAAAGGTTTTCATTTCTGAAGGCTCCAGCGGTATTCTTAGCTTGTTTGTGTGGAGTCTGGCCTGCATCGCGTATTGCATGGAACTCTCCTCTGTGAGGTTTGTTTATCTCTCGCTGTTTCTTCTGTTTTCGATGCACTGTATATACATATACATACGTTTATACATGTACATACAGTATAGGATCAGTTGTGCTTTTCCTTACTTTGTGTCAGAAATCTGAACTGCCTCTACTGTTCTGACTTCTAGCAGCAGTGCATGTAGAAATGTCTGAAGATGTTGACAAAGCATGTGACTGAGTCACATGAGTCTAATGGCTCTAGTTGTGGTGAACAATGCCACCTGGTGGCAAGAGGGCACAGTGGCAGCAATAGGGGAATTAGTCTCATTTTAACGATCACAATGATACACGCATGGAAAAATTCCTACACATTGTTCTGACCCCATTCCCTTTTTCCCCCACTGTGTGTGTGTGTGTGTGTGTGTGCACGCATGTGCATCTGTGTCTGTCTGTATCTGCTGTGTACTATGTGTGTGTGCATGCACGCTTTTTTGTGTGCGTATGTGCCTGTGTGTGTCTGTGTGTTGTGTGTGTGTGTACCTGTGCGCGTGTGCATGTGGCTGCAGGTTCGAGCTGATGCGCATGTGCTGGCAGTACAACCCCAAGATGCGGCCGGCGTTCCTGGAGATCATCAGCAGCCTGAAGGAGGAGCTGGAGCCGCCCTTCCGGGAGATGAGCTTCTTCTACAGCGAGGAGAACAAGCCGCCCGACACCGAGGAGCTGGACATGGAGACGGAGAACATGGAGAGCGTGCCGCTGGACCCCTCCCCCGGGCCCCCGGGAGCCCAGGCCCCGCCCCCTCAGCAGCCCGCCCCCACGCAAGGCCCCGCCCCCACGCATCAGCAGCAGCATCAGCAGCAGCAGCCGCCCCCCGCTGCGGCGACGGGGACCCACCCCACCCCTCCACTCGCCTCGGGCCCCGCCTCCCCCTGCGCCTCCTCCCCGGCCTCGCCCGGCGCCGCCTCCTCGGACAAACGGGCCGGGCACGCGCCCGCCGCCAACGGGCCGGCGGTGGTACTGCGGCCCGCCTTCGAGGAGGCCCCGCCCTACGCGCACATGAACGGCGGCCGCAAGAACGAGCGCGCCCTGCCGCTGCCCCAGTCCTCCGCCTGCTGATCCAGGACAAGCCCCGCCCCCTCCCTCTGAGGGCAGCGTGTGAGTGGCTGCCCCAGTCCTCCGCCTGCTGATCCAGGACAAGCCCCGCCCCCTCCCTCTGAGGGCAGCGTGTGAGTGGCTGCCCCAGTCCTCCGCCTGCTGATCCAGGACAAGCCCCGCCCCCCTCCGTCTGTGTGAGTGAGCCCCTTCCCCCACTGTACCTCAGTGGGCTCTTTTTCACGTCTTTTCTAATTATTATGTCATTAGTACGATGAGGATCAATAAATAAACCTGAAGAAAAAACAAAATCGCCCAATAACAAAAATGAGAACCCCTACCCAGCCCACCTATTCGTTACTGAGCGCCTCCAGAGGTGGGATTCGCCCGGCAACAGCCGCAGTCTCGAGGATCCGCCCACTCCTATTTGTAGAACCCCTTTTATATATGAATATTTTGTTTCTTTGGTTATTTTTGGTACTTTTTTAAAGAAACAGAGGCACCTAACAGGGTCCCCGCTGGAGACTGATGGGATGGACGCTGGGATTTGGGGGACAAATAAGAGAAAACGAAAGGCCTCCCATTCCACCCAACAGAAGAGTGTGTGTGTGTGTGTGTGTGTGTGCGTGTGCGTGTGTGTGCGTGTGTGCGTGCGTGTGTGTGTGTGCGTGTGTGTGCGCGTGTGTGGATACTCGTGGGCACTGTGTACTTCGCCTGCAGGTCCTCTGCCCCGTTCCTGTCTCTGTCGACACGTACCTCGTACCGCGTGGAGGAGCGCCGGTCGGCCATCTTGGCCCCCTCCTGGATTACTCCTCACGCAGCGACCTTCATCAGCGCGTGCGAATCGAGAGACAGCCCCTTCCAGCGCGCTGACCAATAACAGGGGTGGAAAATGAGAGGGGGAGGGGTTTTTTAGGTTTTTTTTTTTTTTTTGCCAAATGCATTTTTTTTCCTCTTGATAATTTATAATTTGTTACTTTACTCTCCTTTGATGTTTTTCACCTCCCAGCCACGCCCCAACCACCCGGAACATCGAAGGAATGAAACTGCTCTAACACTCGCATTTACACTGGTGTCATTTTTTAAAATTGTGGCGTTCTTTTTTTAACTTCACTGTCGCGTTCGACGTGTAGAAGATAACGTGTCTCCTCTTATTCCCTCCCTCCCTCCCTCCTCTGTGGGGTTAGGGTGGGCGGGCCACCTTCTCATTTATTTCATCATCCGGGGACGAATGGCAACCAGAAACGAACAGGAAGCGCGGATTCAAAAGAAAGAACCATTGAAGACTTTGAAAACGAGAAAGGAAAACGGTCCAAAAAAAAAATTCAAACGAAGAGATGCAGCGGACACAGGCAGGGGTCGCAGTCAGAAGGGACGTAAACAAACGGCGAGGGCGAAGAGAGGCGTTTTAAGAAAGATCGCCGGATCTCACCAAACTCAACCTCACGAGCCTGGCGGAGAGCGAGCGGGGTTCTGCTCGCGGCGGGTTTTTTTTTAGACTCATCTTCAGTCTCTCCGTACGGTCCGGAAGTTTCTACAAAAGGTCTTTCACGGGGGGTACGTCAAACCGCGGATCATTCACACACACGCGCATCGTTTTGTGTCACTTTTATACAACTTTTTTACGGTTCATCTTCATGTCTGTACAGAAAAGAAGCTGCTATTTTATTCTTTGTTTTTCTTTTGTGGATGTAATCTACATCGTGTGTATATATATGTATATATGAATATACATATATATATATAAATCTAAAAATAAATCCTTCAGGTTTAATCTTTTACTGTTTCCACTACGGTCCCTTCTCCTACGCTTTGTTCTCTGGCGCAAAAAAAGAAAGAAAAAGAAAAAATAGTTTTATCGTATATATTAAATTTGTTTTTTTCCTTTTCTCGATGAGGATATCTGTTGCCACGTGATCCGATGCCTTCTATTTTTTTAATGAGTATATTTTCTTTTGCTTTCCGTTTTGTTAGAAGCGTACGTGTTTATTATTATTGTTATTATTATTATTGTTGATGATGTTGTCGTTGGTATGGACAGCTCAGCTCCTGGCGTGAGCGAGCGCGTGCGTGTAGCGTCCTCGCTCGCTCGCCCCGCCCGCTCGCTCGTCTCTCTCACCGCGTCCGGCGCAGCCGCCCGGGCGCGACTCAGTCTCAGGTCAAAAAAAAAAAAAACAAGGTTTTACTCTCCTCTCCGTACATTCGCATTATCGTCCTCCGTTTGTCTCTCTCCTCTCTCTCTCTCTCTCTCTCTCTCTCCTCTCCGTTGCAGCGTTCTCACCATTTCTCCTCTCCTCCCCCACCCCCCCCCCCCCCCCCCCGATTAAACTCTTCTCTCAGCCCAAGCCCCAGTCCCCCCCCCCAGGGTTTTATTCTGACAGCACCCAAGAAAAGGAGGATCTGGTTGTGGTGCGCACATTCTGCACACGTTCTGTTTCTGTGTCAGTGACTAGACTGCACTCTCGTTCTCTCGCAGTTAAACGTTAAGAAAAGAAGCTTTGGCTGGTTGATCATGAATCAGGGGCTTTGAAGGCTGTTTCTGTGTCAGTAAAGTTGCATTGTGGGTCCCCTCGTCCCCTCATCCTCCCATAACATTTCCTAAGTTGGATTTTTTCCCCCCATATCACTTTATATCAGTATGTATAAGTCTGTAAGAACAGCTCCGTGATTGACTATAAACTGAGCTATTCTCATAAGCAGAGTGGGGGCGGCATTTTATTCTTCAAACATGTATCTACCTCACTCTTTCGTGTGCATAAGAAGTACATCTCACATCCCCCCCCCCCCCCCCTGTTAGCCCGTAAGAACTACATTGCTGTTCTCTGTATCAGCAGAAACCTCAACACTACCAACCACACACACTCCACACACTTGGGTTTGCGGGGAAGGGCGGAGTGTCTCCGTGCAGATTAAGAACAGACCCTCGGCCCGCCCCGCTGTAAACTATTCTTTGGCCAGCAGTCTGGAACTCAACGGACGGCGACACTCCTGTAGCTATCGGGCGGTCGGCGTCACCCTGAAGCGTGGTGTGCGATGGGTTACTTATCTGGTGACCGAAAAGGAGACGCCCTACGCCTGTCCACGTCTCCAGCCGAACACCACCGCGCTCTTTCCCCTTCCGGTTCTGTCCCGACCTGGAGGCCCTCGCCGCTGGCTCACAGGGGTGTCTGCGCTCGCGGGTACGTAGGCGGGTTTAAAAACAAAGGCGCGTGTTAGGGATAAGAAGGTCGGTGGAAGAGAGGTGGAGCGTTAAGGCGGATGACGGGTCGTGTGTCAGACGGGTGGGTGGTGGTAGAGGTGTGGAGCCGGTGGTCGGCGTTGACCTCGGGGGTCAGTTACAGGCGGTGTTTCAAAGGCTGGAGCTGCAGATACTGTGGGCAGGTGTAGCGTGTTGGCGTTAGCATGTAGCTGCATGCTTTTCACAGCTACAGTCTGTCTCAGAAACAGAGCAGCAGGAATTGACAGGACAAAAGAAACGGATTCTGGAAAAGGTTTCTGGACCGCTTACCCATGTTCCTGAGGGGGGGGGGGGGCAGGGTGTTTCTATGGAAAAGACCCCTCCCCCCCTCATATGACAGTCTAGTTGTGGGGAGAGAGCCATTAAAGGATTCAACATGCTCCTCCCTCTCTTCCAACCAGTCTCTCGGCCTAAACTGCGTCTTATCCATCGTCCTTAATAAAAAGAACCATTCCATTCGGCAGCCCTGCTCCCCGAGCGCGTGGGAGCTTCTCCCCCAAGGGCTCACGGCCCCTCTCCTTCATCCTCCTCATCCTCGTCAGTTCGGGAGGGGCGGGACGCGGAGATGATCAGTGTGCTGCTGGTTTAATAATGCTGCTGCTCACGTCAGTGCAGGCCGGTCCTGGCTGCTCCCTGCTCTCAGCAGATTTTACACAAAACACTACGTTTCTTACTCCGTTTTGTTTTTTTTTTCCTTTTCCTTTTTTTGGGGGGGGGGGGGGTTTACAGTTGAAACTGAACCTTGAAGAGGGCAGCAAGAGCTTTGATTGGGTAGAGCAAAAAATTGGGGCAGGAAACACTGCCTGCATTGTACAAACAGAGAGAGAGAGATGGAGTGAAAGAGATGGATTACCTCCCTGTTTTTAAGTTGTACAGCAGGGACAGAAAGGACACAGAGCTCCTTTAATGAATTGGAGGTAACTGGGGAGGGGAGGGGGGTGGACATGCCAGTTGGGGGAGGATGGGCAGAAGAAAGAAAGGTTTGCGGTCCAATTCTAAAGAGAACCGACCGTTTTGAACAAAGGCACTTAAGTACTCTTTATTTCATTTGAAGGAGGTGCAGGGACTGAATTTTGACAGCAATGGAAATTGGGTTGGTAGAACGGCACATTGCTGGAAACAACTGCTTTTTTTTCTCATGTGTGGTACTTGTCCAAACTAAAAAAAAAAACTCAACAAAAACACAAAAAAAACAAAACATTTTTTTAAGAACACCACCTGTTCACAATTTTTCTAAGGCCTTGTGCTTGTGTTGCGTTTGTGTATGGGCGTGAGTGTGTCACTTTTAGGTGTAGTGTATCGAGTTTTAATGTCTAATAAAAAGAAATATAGATATCATTGCTATTTATTTTCTTTTTTTACTCATTCACGGTGATGAAATGGACAGAAAGCTGGCCTGCTGCATAGCGAATGTCAGTTTACATTGATTGCTGCCAGACTTCCTGCTACACAATCACACACACCAACCCACGTAAGGACACCAGTGTCCAGGACATTACGGGTAGTCGCGAAAGGAAGAAAAACTGAATAGAACAAAAAATGTGCAGAATTTTTGGGCAATTTTAGGATTTAAAATAGTGCTCGGTACATTGCCAGCTCTTTGTAAACTTTGAGGTTGACTCATACAGTTAATCATTTTTATTATTATTATTATTATTATTATTATTATTATTACTGTTGATTTTCTTCAGAATGTTGTATATGCAAACCTCAGGTCTAGATAAATTAATGCATAAAATCGCAATAATGAACATGAGGTTTATAGATTTAAATTTCCAGGCACTTGTTTCGCTTGGCATTCCTTTATGCTTGGGGGGCCTTGATCTACTGAAACCGTTTTAATTCAGTTGCAGTTTTTTTTTTTTCTTTTATGTTCACAAAACTTTTAGCTCCGTATCACTGAATCAAAATGATTTGATTTCAAGCAGTTTGTCTGGTACTGTGTCTCTTAAGTTCTGTATCAGAAATCTGTTTTTTTTTTGTCCCCCCCACCCCCCACCCCCAAAACACCTCTACTTCATTTCTGTTCTGCTCTATGTGTCTTTCTTGTTATGTATATCTGAATAAAGTTAATGTATTTTCTTTTCTTAATTTTTGAATAAAAAAACATAAAGAAGCCTTGCATTGAAGGTTGATTTTTACAGGCACCTGTTAGTTGAATAGATTCCCATCCTGTTTTTTTTCTATTGGCTAGCTCAGTTGCATCATTACTCTGATTGGACCGATGCATTGTGTCATAAACCTCTGTGGAGTTGTACCACAGATATTACTATAGACTAACCAGACTGACTCCCACATTGCTTCTGCCTTCTTTTTTTCTTAAAAGCTGGAGGCTTTGGCATTATCTTATGGTATTACAATTGGCTTATGTGGGTGTTTTCTGTTGGAAAACAGGATGGAAATGGTACTTTCAATGTGAAGAATATAGATTCAACTATCTGGTTCATCTATAGGAATATCTATGGTTATTCTACAGATTCTGACTAACCAGATAACCAGATGGTCAGCTCCTGGAGTCCTTCCATCTTCTCTGCTTCCCAAATACAGGAGGGTTACCAGACATTCCTAATCCTGTATTGTGATTCACGAATGTTAATGAAGAGGCGTGTCCAAAGATGGAACTGACCATCTGGTTAGCCCATAGAATCTGTGGTTATACGCCGTCTCACTGTAATGCCTGTCTTGCTTGACACAGCATTGTAGCGGTGTAGCCCTAGTTTTCCAAACGTGTAGCTGAATATCAAAACTGCACACCTAAACTTTTGGGAGGACAGGAGTTCCCAAATCGGCAGCTGTAAATCTGGGTAGCCAGGGTAACCAATTAGCAAGTGTGCCAGAACAGGTGCCTGTTGAGGTCAAAGTTTTGTACATACTGTATTCTAATATGTTCGATTGAGTTGATAAAATGAAATGCACAAAGGAGCTGTAGGATTAGAAGTAGCCGTTGGAGCAGGGCACTGGGGGTGATGTTGGGAGGAAACGCACGTTGAGGTCATCAGATGCACTTATTCAACGTTTCGTTAAGAGCCCATCCCCCGATCCCCAGCCCCCATTGTCATGGTGCCTCAATATCCAGGCCCTCTTCTGATTTTATAAAACAAAAAACGTTGTGTCTAATCATATTTGGGCCTTTTCTTTCTCACACTACAGTGCTGTCATCACAGAAAAGAAAGTAGTTTGTTTTTAATACCTGAAATCTGTCTGAAATTTATTCCACACCTTGACTGTTCTGTGAAACCCTCAAATTTCACCACAGGAACACTGCTAATAAGTTAGCGTTATTAAAACCTAGCTTCCCAAAGAATTTTATCCCTGAAATAATAGCACTGTTTTTGCATGTCAGGCTTATTAGCAACTTTGATATTTTTTAAATACCAGTTCTGATATATCTGAGGTTTTGTTGATAGGTTATTTAAACATACCAATTCAGCACTTCGTGTTTCTCAGTTGTACCACTGGAAAGCGTTACAGAACTGATTTTCTTTTCTTTCTTTTTGTTTTTTTACTTTTTTATAAAGAGAATATGGCCAATTTGTTACTAAATTTGCTGTGTATAAATTATTCAAATTCCTGTGTTTATATTAAATGATTCAGTAGATGCAGAAGGTTTTAAATGTTTTTGTATATTCTGTTGTATATATATTCTGATTCTTTACATTACGGGGGAAATAAACTATTTTGAAAGGCTGAAATATTAGAATATAAGTTTCATTTCTTTTCTAGTCTTTAAATACCCAAATCTAGGGTAAATAAAAATACTGTACACAACGAATGGTTATCCGCAATTTTTTTTTAGCATTTCAGAAATATTGTATAACTTTGGAGATGGTAAAAACATAATTTTAAAATGTTATAAAAGCAACATATTAAATAATATCATGTTCACTCAATATTTTTATGTAGACACTGCATTAAGAAGCTCCATGTGCAGCTGGTCATGGTCAGGATGCGCGGAGGCCTCCAGCTGACGTAGCATCGTTATGATGACTGTGCGCAGCAGCGGCACGAGCCTGTCTGGGGTAGCTAGGCTACCCGATGCTAGCACGTGAATGAATACTGCCTTTCCCTTTCCAATGTGCAGCGAGTAGTAGTAGACAAAGTCGCAGAGGTACCTGCAGGTGGCAGAGAAATAGTTCTGTATGAACTACAGCCCCGTAGACTCATCGTGGAAATTACGCGTTTCGCCATCTTACCTCCCTGCGTCCCTTGAATAAATAACATCCAGCCCCATGCCCTTCAGGCGTCTGGTGAGGAACTTCATGTCTATGACGGAGTCCAGTTTGTCTGGGCCTCCCTCCACACAGACGTTTCCATGGGGACAGCAGCCACACACGTCTCTGTCCTTGTAGCCATAGTTCTTCCCGCTCTGTTCGAGTGTGACGGCTTTGGACCCCGGTGCAATTCCAAGGTGGACGGCCAACTTGACAAAGACAACATGAAGATGCGAAGACTGCAAATTAACGATATGGAAAAAGAAAACTAAATCGGAACCGAACCTTTCATTTGGATTATAGAGCCATGTTTGCGTGCGGATAAACTGACATTGGGTCCCTTAAGAAGAGACCTGCTCTGGATTAAATTTCATGCAAGTAGCCTATCCGAGACTTCATTCGTGACAATTTGGCAATACAAGCATACTTACCTTTGGCTTTACCGTCTCCCAAATGCTGGATACAAGCTCCTGGGCTTTAGCATAGCTCACTGGCAGTTCTCTAATGTAAACTTCCACACCTTCTCCCAGTCCCAACATCTTAAGGCCCTGAAGGAGGGGGCAAAGTAGGGCGTGGTAAAATCAACACCTGCGTACGGTGGAAGTCACTGAAGTGGAGAAAATGAAATAACGCGCACAAAATCGCTGGGAGAAGTATTAGAAGCTGAATAACTTGTGGACTGTTGCTTGGTTCTGTCGTTAGAGATCTGATTACGTGTTCAGATGTTTTGAGGTCCTCGGCCAGCAGGGGGCCCCACAATCATTTTATCAACTGGGATACTGAACTACCCTGCACATGTCATCACCCTTGCGGATCAAGTGTCGTCGATTATGTCGTATGTGAAACCAAATGTAACCCCTCGCCATAATTCATTTTAAGTAGGCTACCTGAATAATCAATCAATCAATCTTTATTTATATAGCACATTCCATATAGTGGCTGTAGCCCAACATTTTAACTGAATATGAGTTCAACAGTTCTACCTCACCTGAGCCGCTTGCCAGCTGGGATTAATCAGGTATTGCCTGAAAGGACCAAACCCTAAAAAGAAATAGACAGGTTTTAGAATAGCATATCGGCTATTCGTAATTGGTTTACTGTATAACACTGTTTCATTTGTAAACACTGGAACTGGACGAAGTAAAAATTGGTAGTCCGTTGTGATTTCATGCAGCATGGCAGGATGCAAAATTAAGCATTTGACTTATTTTATTATTAGGCTACTGCTCTAGGCTAATATTATTACTCCTCTAGTACAGCATTTATTCTTAAAACCTACGTTGTACCTGTTACAACCACCACGGTTTCACTTTGCGACATTCTAGTCTTCTGGTCCAGCTATTTTTCAACGCTGCTTAGCAGGGGCAACTGGAAACTGCTCTTTCTGCCTTTTGCGACTTTTCGTTTGTCTTCATGGGAGGCAATAATGTAGTCGAATAAGTATCAAATGACTACGCCTAAGTACAGAATTTGCTTTTAGTTGGTGTAGACCTTCAATATTCTTTTAGGCGTCTTAGAACAGTGATTAGTTTGTTAGCCAGCAATATAGGAAATTGAAATTTTAATGTACGTAGTATAGGCCTAATTGAAGCCCTATTTAAAATAGAACATATATAGAAAATAGAACTTGTAGAACATTGTAGCCTATCGACGACTGATTAGGCTATATAGTCTATGCATTACATGCGTCAACGTCCCATGTTTAATCAACTGGAATAAATAGCATTCAAATGGTTGATTTTAAATAGAATTTCACACGCTACCGTATGTAGCAGCATTAACGGTCCACTTGGGACTAGTGCGGTACATCAGAAGGTTTATTAAGCTTTTTCATAAGCCCCCCGCCCCCAGTTGAATGGAACATGGGATCTGTGAGCCAAGGTCCCGCCTTCCTCCTTATTCCTCGCGACAGTGCACACAATCTCATCACACTTAGGTCACACCGCGACTCCGCAGGCGGATGCTCCATCTCGCGTCGCCTCAGTTTATATTTGTTCTACTTACACAGAGGAGTGAGTCCATAATAATTTAAAAGCCACGCTATTTGTATGCATTATGCAGAAACAAACAAAAATGTTACAGTTTAGGAGAACATTTGAGAATGAACAGATTCAGCTCCAGGATCTGAACACGAGGCTAAGGCAATACCTGTCCAGAGTGAAGGAGCTAGAGCAGGATAACGCCCTGCTTATGAAGGAGATAAACACCATCAGGCAGGACAAGACGGTGCAATGGGAAAAACAATATCTGCCCGAATTGAGGGAACTCAGGAGGGTGGTGAATCAACTGACTTTAGAAAAGTACAAAGCAGAGATGGATCGAGAGAAGCTCGGACGAGAACTACAGGCGATACAGGCGCTGTGTTGCGAGGAGACTGTGATCAGCAGGGACATCGAAGGCGAGCGGAAAGGCTGCGAGATACAGCTACAGCAAGCGCTCAAGAAGAACGCCGCCCTGGAAGAGCACTTGCTCCAACTCGAGAACGAGTACATGTGCCTGCAAGATGCCCACAGACAAGACATCTCCCACCTCCGCGACGAGGTGTATTCGCGAGCACTGCCCATTGTTATCACTCAAAATTACCAGGGACACCCCGCCGTAACCATGGAAGAAATCGAGGCGTACGGGCACATGATGTCCGAAAGTTTGAATGAGAATTTCGAGCTTTATTGCCGCAGGATCGAGGTCTTGGAAGACTCAATCAAAGCTGACCAGGCAAACCTGGAAGATCTGCAACGTGAAAAGACACAGTACGCTTCCGAGCTCAAGAAACTCCACGCGGAGGCTCACAAACAAAACAACTTACAGTTGCACCTTGAGGATCAACTCATACAATTGCAGGATCAATTTCATCTGGAGGCAGACCGTTATCAGGTGAGTTCACCATCTACGTCACAGTGTCAAAGCGAATAAAACTTGTGCATTTTATGTTACGCTGGAGTTTTAAAAAAAAATTAAAAAAAGACGCACAGAATACGTTCTTATAGCATTATGGCATTAGACACAGCTTCTGGTTTGTCTTTGTCGACCATTTAAATTGCTTGTTTTCCAATCGGCTTTTTTAATTACGTGGAAATACGGTATTTGGTACGGTATACATTTTCTCCATCTTTCCCCCTGTACCTACAGAAGCCTGCCTCTTTTGTCCGAAGTGCCACACCCACTGACTGAAAATAGGCCTGCACTCACAAACGACGCACGTACATACTGGCCACATTTAAACTTCCTGATTAAACTGCAATATGGGGACTGCATGGGTTCAAACCATGTCACTGGGGTGGTGAACGCACTGCACCTTTCATTGAAAACACACATATATCACTCTTTGTTACCAAAATATACTCCCAGTCCCTCACATTTAGCAGTGTGAATGAACTGGGTGCTGACAGTAAACTAACATTAGATAAGTGATGCCACCTGCTGTATGTTTAATCATTTCAGTGACAGTAACACAATAATATTAGGTTTAGATGACTATCACATGCTGTATCGTATACACAGAGCGCACCTGTGCATGCACGTAACCATGCATGATTCTAAATCCACCATCACGTATTAAAGTTCCTGAAAATACTGTATCATTATGTGCCATGAAATAGCTTCACATCGTTCATTCTTTGGCACTAGGCTCTGTCTTGATGAAATGCAACCCTAGAACGCGGTGTGCCACTGTATGCCCTATGTAAATCGAGGTGAAGAAGCACGTTGCATGTGCAGGCCCCTTTTCAGTCAGTGGGTGGGGCTCTTTGGACAAAAAAAACAGACTTCTGACCCACTGAATACAGTATCTTTCTGCATTCATCACCAGGCTGCATTATCTGTGTGAGATCCAGATGTCCAGTGAGGTTTTAACATTGTGAAAATGATCAGGCACAATAATTGTAACCTTCATTTGGGGACATAAGTTAAGGAGCCTACAGATCACTGCTGTACTAGATTTAAAGCTGACTGCCCTCCTACCTTTAACCAGGGGACATATTTAGTAAGCTAGCATAGTCTGGCAGCCACAGGAGGTTGCTGATACAGGAGACGGGCACAGATACCTACTAGGGTTTCAACAGAGGTGCTCTACAGCACGGCTTTTGAAATTCGGTAGTGGTGTTGGTGGTGGTGATTGGGGGTGGCGGGGGCAGGTGGGGGGGGGGGTCTGTGTGCACAGCTGCAAGGGGACTACATCAAACGACAGCTGCCCTTGACAACGCCTGGGGGAGATACGATGAGTACCTGCCTCTGAGGCGGTTTAGCCTCTCCCTGCCTTCGTTAGCACGTGCTAACCGTGAGCGCGGATGACTCTTTATGGCCTGTCATGCAGTTCCGCGCAGCCGCTCGAGCGATTTGCACCACGGCAGCCCCCGCCCATTAAACGGGGAGAAGTGCTGTTCAAGCAGCTGCCCTGCTCTCTTCCATCTGAAGGGTAAAACTGCGTCGTTTGGAAGTGTAGCGCAACGGAAAGCCTTCTCCCCCCTGCAAAACCTTTCGGAATTTTTCCCTCTCTTTTTCTCAGCGAGGGAAGAACGCCCGTGGGGTGCAAATTCAGTGTTTCCCCTCGGTGACTGAATTCGGTGAATCAGAGCCCCTGGCAGCCCTGCGGCCTATAGTTACGGTATTAGCGGGCTCCTAAACCAATTTACCCGCTGCCCCGTAAATCCTCCTGACCTGCTGGAGGCGAGTCCCTACGTGGTCCTGCTACAGGATCGGGCTGCCCTGCAGGCCTGCAGGTTTCACACACATTCATCCCAGGAGAAACGAGCCTGCGCTGGCAGAAATGGGATTAGAGCTCAGAAGTCCCTCGAGGCCTTGCAGACTGACCCTCGTACAGCTCATTACCTGGGTCATCGAGCCGGTGAACGGTTATTACCGACAAAGCGTCTGGTGGGAGTAGGGAGCGTCGATCGTGGGCCTCGCCACACACAGGCGTCCTGAGGTAGTAACTGGTGACGCGACATTCAGGCCTTGTGAGCTCTGTGATGGGTGGTGCTCCACTCTGCCATTGACTGCAGACTGCTGTAATACGAACCAATCAAAATCCTTTTCCCTCTATGGCAAAGAACTGTAATTGGCTTAGTATGATGCTGCACCCTCCAGCCCACTATAAAACAACTCCTCAGCTCTGCCATCACTGTAGTTTGCCTTCTGTTTACCGGTGTGCACAGAGGGATCATCCACAGTCAGACAGCTCAGGCTGTCAGAGTTTTTATCTCCCTCCTTCTTAAAATGAGGAATGGGAAAAATGTGTGAGTTGAGATGTTCAGGAGTTTCATACAGGGGAGGGCAGCTGTTTGATAGAAATAGTACACAGAAATAATACGCCCTCACGACTCTGTGCCAAAGGTCAATTGATTTTCACATTAAAGAATAGGTATATAGTGTGGACTGTCATTTCACCATGAGCCCAAATGGAAAATCATAGTAAAATAAGTCTATTGCAGTTTGCTTTGGGGCAGTTCTCAGTGTAAAGAGTTTGATCCCTCCTTTGGAAAGGATACTGTGATTGCATCGTATGCCCTGATCATGTGACAGCAGGGGGTGCTGGTTCCTGCCTGGATCACATGGATAATTTCCATAGCGTACAGCTCGAAAATGCTGTCACAAACCGTCCACCATTTTAGGAGCACAGGTCCCTCCCCACCTGTCTCATGATGGGTTAGTCATTGAACCTCGTGAACCAGCAGGTTTTATTACTCTGAAAGCAGATGGAAGAAGCCATCATCAGCTGTCAGGACTGTGACTGGCTATAACCAATCACCGTGATTTGCTATAGAGAGCAATGTTTTTTGATCGGTTCGTACACCTCGGAGACTGTCAGCATAACTCCACCAGTTGTGGTATTCATAAAGCCTCTCCCATTATTACACATACACTTCCAATGAACTTCCATTAGAGGCGTTAAGAGTGAGTATTCAAGGGCCCCACTCTGGCATAACAGTGCAAGACGGAATCAAGTCAATGGAATCAGATGCACTTTAGATAAAGCTTTTCAGCTTCCTCAGTTGTGCTCACCAGGAAATGTAATGTAATGGATACTCATTGTCTCACTTATTTGGAACTGACCTTAGAGGTTTTCCTCTCCTTTACTTTTTGAGGGATCATCCGACCCCTCCCTTAAACAAATAAAGCCACTTTATCACTTTAAATAAAGCCACCACACACACACAAACACACACACACTTCTTTATGCCCTATTCTGGGAGTTTGAAGCTTCACTGACCTGAAGCCATCACGTTATCAGTGACTGACGGATCTGAGCCAATCGCAGTGTTTTTCCATAGAGAGCAAAGTCTTTTAATTGGTTTTCCTTGAGCCCACTAGCTGTAGCTCCACCCCTTATCAGGCTTCAGGACTCCTCACGTCTCCCACCCCCACCTGAAAGCCTGAATGTGAAACAGGGGGTTAGGGCTGGAAGTATAGGACAGACACTAGATCTGAACACTAACTAGAAGACATCACTGTTTCAGCTTCTGCCTACTACGGGTAAATTATGAACCACTCCACTCACTGGAATACTAAACACACTCTGCTGATTGGCTACATTTACGAACAGTTACGGACTGGTAGTAAGAGCCATGACATGAAAGAAGACTGAGGACTTTAAACTGATAGGTGCTGATCATATTTTACATTGTTTATCATAATGAAAAATTATGACAATGTAAGGATCACCCATTAGCAATTGTTTCCTTTCTTTTTGTAATTGAAGTTTAATAATTAGAGTTCCTATGGAGTATTACAGTCCCCCTTTTGAACTTCATATTAAATCAAAATTAAATGAAAAGACTTTATTCTGGATTAAAGAAGCAGACTACATGTCCAGACATTTTCATTATGAAAGAGTGATTGCACATAGGTTGTATCTTAAAATGAGTTACTTCTGTTCACCACAATAAATGTATTTTGCTTTAAGATAAATATATCAAGAGATCCACTCAACAGCTGTTGCCATGATGCTGATAATCATTATTTAAATTGCTGTGGCACATTAATTATGCAAAATAATGAAGAGCATGATCATAATTAGCACATAAAGGCCCCAAGTTGTAGCTCACTGTCTGCTAGTGAAGTCTGTGATTAAGATCCAAGAATCTGGAGGCCAGCGAGCTACAAATTGGGGAGCTGAAGCCAGTAACTTTATTGATATCTCTATTTACCTGGAATTATTTTAGCTTTTTATAAAGATGTATTTTTATGAATCGTCCTGGTTATTAAGATAATACCTGTATGTTTGGATCGCTGATACATGTGTCTTGTGCATACTCTAGATTAGCTAGATTACTCTGGATTAGTTAGGAATGGGTTGTTTTTCATTAGTTGTCAGTTTGTTGAAAAAATATAAATTGACATTAGGAATTATTATTGTCATATTTATACTTTTGTATTGTCATAAAATTTGCCAGGTAGGCCTTTTGCCAAGACGATAACCTATATAGTTCAGGACCTCCACAGTGTAGGGGCGGAGTCTCTCTGTCAGTACCTGTGTAGTAGAGGGGCGGAGTCTCAGTCAGTACCTGTACAGTACAGAGAGGATGCAGCAGGCGGTTGGACAGGGATAGCGTGTGCTGACCACGCCCCTCTCCTCGCAGGCCATCATCGGGGAGCTGGAGGACGAGCGCGAGCTGCTGGCCCACACCATCGCTGAGAAGCTGAAGGAGTACCAGCAGCTCATGCAGGTGAAGATGGGCCTCGGCCTGGAGGTGGCCACTTACAGGTAGGGAGCACAGCACTCCACCCTCTGACATCATAGCTCAGAACCCGCCTTTCCTCGTTTGAATTGCAGACACACAACCAGGGTCATACACTTTATACATATCATGCTTTTTTCACCTTTTACAGGTTACATATTTTACATTAAACATTTTCACAGTACGATTGGACATTGTGGGTTTGACATAAGCACATTCCTCCGGTCTGTGAAGGTAGAGTGGGGCTTTTACTCTACCTCATCATGGAAAGGCAGATTGTGCAGGCTTGCATGAGCCAATGAAAATGAACCCAGCTACCAGGGAAAGCAATGATTGGTTCAGTTTATTGGGTCAGTATGCTAGCTCCACCCTTGTTGGGGGGGTGGGGGGGGGTTGCCAAAGCCGAGATCTAGTATCACTGCTTGTATTCCAGGGAGGAAAGATGGTGCCCAGGAAGCAAAAACATTTAATGCAGATCATACTTCAACCTCACCGAGACCCAGGCCTGGGTTCAATCACCGTGTAGCCTTGACTTGCAAAACACATTTTTTCTTCAATTTAGGGGAATACTCAATTCACAAACTGTGTTTGCAGAGAGAAAAAAAACTTGTATTTACTTGCGAGTCAGAGTTCTTGACAAATGTTGATTGAATCCAGAGCCCTGATTAAACCTGGAGAGCGACCAGCAGGGCATGAAATAGGACGCCTGTCTTAGAGACCGTGTTTGTTTGCTGGTTTATGGCTCTCTTCGGCCCCGCCCTTTAAGTCTCAATGCGGCGATCTGCGAAGGGGCTCGTTTATAAAAATACTCTGAGCGATGGTGGTAATAATAGCATGGGCAATACTGACTGCGCCTGTTTGTTTTTAGCAAAACAAGTTCATAATGAAGTACTGATGTAAACTCTCCGTGGCACTGGAGGCAGCGTGCTTTGCTACCATACAAATTCCAAAGAGTTACTGCACTCCCGGGATCATAAGGGAGTATCCACCGAAGAACAATACTTTTAATTTGGGGGTTTTAATCGTTTTAATGTTGTAGTCGGCCCCGTAAAACATAAGTGTGGCTTACTGTGCGAGTGAGTGGTCTCACTATATAAAATATAAAACAGCCCAAGAGCCCACATCCTTTTCACGCTGATGAAATATTTAAACAGGCGCTCGTGGTTTTATACGGCATGTCGTCTGCTGGACCCAGTAGTGTGCACCTTAAAGCATAAAGCACAGATTTCTCTTTGCATCCACAGCAAGAAAGAAGGATTTAATCAAAGAAAGGCTCTAAGTGGCGGCCATTTTCTCTCCAAGTGGTCAAGCGTCCGCCTGAGCAAGGACGACATGCTACATCTGTTGAACTGCATTCGCCATGAGAATAAACATCTGCACATTTACTCACGCAGCACCGTCATACATTATTAAAGTGTGGTGTACTATTTTAAGAAGGCATAGTGGCTGTAATGTTGACTGATAGCGCTACCTGTTATTTGCTAATTGCCGAATTGCAGAACTGAAATCCCTTACATGAATACTGTACTCAGGTACATTTTTGAAAGGGCTGTGCAGCTGAGATTCTTTAACACCTCTTTACAGAAAGGAGGACTTGAAGGAAAGAACAAACATATCATGTATCCATGACTGTTGACTGGTTGTCTTCACTGGTGTTTTGTGCTTCAGTGTTGCCCATAGGCATGCACACAGCACACCAAATAAAGCCTGACATTCATTTTACTTTCTTCGGGGGCTAATTGATTTGACTCATCGCTTCTGAAGCCCCTTTGGATGTATGAGCAGAGCCACAAATCACTCTGTGTAATGCTGCCCTCTTCTCCCAATGTATTTTTAGTGACTTTTTACACTGCCGCTAGCAACACAACAACTGTTGCCCTCCCGTCTGCCGAGAACGCTTAGGCATTCCACAGGGATCCTGTCACTCACAGCGCCTCCTTCATGAGGCTCCTAACTGACCTGAGAACAGTAACGTGCATCCAAATCACAATTCCTTCCCCTCTTGTATGCGGCTCCTAACTGACTTGAGAACAGTAACATGCATCCTCAGTTCTTAAATGGTAATTAATCCTTACAAATTCCTTAAACCATAAAGATCGATGCCAATGTATGCAAATGGTCCATGCACAACTTGGCATTAAATAAGCACGCTAGAGTGTAGCTGTTGGGAAATTAGCATCACAACAGAACTAAGCTGAGTATACACAGTTTTTTCATCTCTTTTCTTTTTGTATTCTCATACATCAGGATATTCTTAGCTACTACAGAGCAGGAGTTGTCACTCAGGAGTATCTTCGATGTAGGTAGAATGTGCATTCACATAAATTTTATTTATGCCTCCCCAGTGCACGTCCAAAATGGTTCCCTGTCCTTAAATAATTAATAGAACTTGCTTGAGTTGTATTCTCTGCGCATTAGGAGTCTCAGAGCTAGCACTCCTGTCCTGGGCAGGTGTTTTCTCCACCGTAGCGAACACGCGCCCAGTGGTCTCTCCCCCACAGCTCCTCTCCATAGCCGTTTATTCCTCTGTGTCCTATTCCAGCATTGTGATCCACACCAGGGGACATGCAGGGCACTGCTCTTGTTATTTTTAGTTTGTTGTTCCGGACATACACAGCACACACAGGGGGCTTTCCACAAACACAGAACTATTAGCAGCAGGTCTGCGGACACAGTCCAGCCATAGTTTTACCTCCGTTGTATCCCCACACCCTTTCCTTTGTGCTCCCGGCCCCCGAACCACTGACCCTCAGAAAGACTGAAGCCACCGCAGAGGTAGGTTGAGCCGGTTAATGCGCGTGTGGTATGCTGGTTGTTACTTGTACTGTGCTGTTGCCGTTTTTCCGCTTTTCTTCTTCCCTGTTCAAAGGAGTTTATGTGGAACTATCAGCTGATGGTTTCTCACTCTTTGTGTTTGGTTCTTGGGTGTGCCAAGACTGTGTGAGGTTGCCAGATTTGGGTTTTAGCTTGTGGTGCTCGCTGTAAAATGTTGTTGGAAACACTACCAAGCCCCTTAGGTATGTCTTTGCCCCACTCTGGCCCTCCTTTCTCTGACTCTGAATATGTTTGTCTCTTTGCAATTTCTCCCCAGGGCCCTGCTGGAAGGAGAAAGAACAGATCCCATTCAGAAAATGGATCAATATGCAAGGGAGGCATCTCGGAGAATAGGTACAGTCTGGCACATTAACAGACAACAGATATTTCATGGGCTTAAAAGAAAAGCTAAGAAGTCTTAATTAGGAAGACAGGCTATTAAGCCTGTCGAGGCCTATTCTTCCTACCGTCTAGAGAGCATCAGCAGTTGTGTCATGTCTGGTCTTACAGACTTAAGTGGCCTCTGTTTCCACTGCTAGTACTGGTAAGCTGTTTGTATTAGAATCTCTCTGAGGAAAAAAATACTTCCAAGTATGAGTGTGGAATGTAAGCATACCTAAGTACCATCCATGTCCTCTTCTGCTGAGAGAACTCAACATGAAGGTCTGTAATCTGCTTTATTAAAATTTAAGAACCTCAGTGAGATCCTGCAAGTCTCCTTCTGCTGAGACTGACCGGATTAAGTGTCTTGTGTCTTCATATCTGATACATTTTTTACCTCAGGCATATAAGGTTTTGTGGCATGAATACAAGATTACATAAATACAAAGCCTGTGGAATGTGTTCAGGTTGGCATTCCAAGTATTAAGAAATATGGCCAATCAAATTCAGTTTATAGGTGCTAATAAATATAATATATATTATGATGTGTAATATACATTACAATGCACATGCTAAATTGTTATAGAGAAGCACTAAAATATTTTGGTATTAAGGACACCCGTTTGGAAGAATGCACATTGTGATTCGATCATGTTCTCTCACCAGATATTAAGATGCCGTCACAACCATGGTCGACTACGACCAGGCAGGAAGTACAGAAACAGTACCCGCTCAGCACCGGTCCAGAGGCCCGGTACACAAACCTGGCATCAAGCCTCAAGGCCTCGTTTGGATCAACGAACATGAGGTCCACCAGTCCCGCGAGGGTCATCCCCATCAGCTCTCATGCTAGGGATCAGCGGAATGCCCCTGTCAGGAGAGACATTCCCTCCTTCACCAGGCCATCACAGGCCACCACTAATGTCCAAAAAACAACTGTGGAGGACAGAAGTGTGAGAACGAAAGAACCGCTACAAAAACCAGCAAAAGATTCAACCAGTCTACGTCAGTCAGGCTTTGCAGCCAGGCCCAGTCCTGGACCTGCGCTGACGAAGGGCAAAACAACCGTGGTCACGACTTCAACAGAAAGCACCTTTGTGGTGAATGGAAAGGGGGAGAGCAAGCATGATTTGAGAGGACATGAGGCTGTCAAGACAGAGGGCAAAGAAGAAAAGGATGCAAACAAGGTTACTGTGAAAGAATGGACGACTCCAGACCGGGAGAATGTGAGGACCAGTAATATCCCAAAGAGGTCAGACGTGCAGATTGCCGCCCCTGAGGAGGCAGGCTCAAGTGAAAGACTACCGGCCACCACGAGTGTCCAAAAAATAATTGTGGAAGAGCAAACCGTGAGAACAACAGAAGTGCTAAAAAAACCAGCAAAGGATTCAGCCAATCAGCATGAGCAAGGCTTCACAACAAGGCCCAGCCCTGAACCTGCACCGATGAAGGATGAAACAACCATAGTAATGTCTTCAACAGAAAGCACTGCTACGGTGGATGCTAAGGGGGACAGCAAGCATGACTTGAGAGGACCCAAGGTTGACAAGACAGAGGGCAGGGAAGAAAAGGGTGCAAACAAGGTCCATTTGAAGGAATGGATAACTCCAGACTGGGAGGACGTGAAGACTAGTAATTTCCCAAAGAGGTCGGAAGTTCAGAGTGACATTCCTGAGGAGGCAAGCCCAAGCGAAACACTACCAGCTGCCACTACTGTCCAAAAGACAATTGTAGAAGAGAGAATCGTGAGAACTAAAGAACCGCTACATAACCTGGAGAAGGATTCAGCCAGTCAAAGTCAGCCAGGCTTTGCGGCCAGTCCTGAACCTGCCCCGATGAAGGGCAAAACAACCGTGTTTACGACTTCAACGGAAAGCACCTTTGTGGTGAATGGAAAGGGGGAGAGCAAGCGTGGTTTGAGAGGACACAAGATTGACAAGACGGAGGGAAGGGACGAAAATGATGCAAAAAAGGACACTTGGAAGGAATGGACGACTCCAGACTGGGAGGACGTGAGGACCACTAACATCCCAGAGAGGGTGGAACTTCAGAGTGATGATCCTGAAGAGGCGGGGTCAAGTGATGAAAAGATGGTGGATTACATTTACATGGAAGAGATCATTGAGAAGGTGATGAGGCCCGCTGGTCTGGACACCAAGTTCATAAACCCATCACCTGACTCAAAGGTGGCCTATCGTGTCGAGAAAACCGAGGATGAGGACGGGAAGACAAAGACCCAGATCATCCTGGAATCAAGAGTGGAGGAAGACGTGGATATCACTGATGACTCTGCTCTGCAGGAGCTCCTCGGCAAGGGGGTGAAGAAGGTTTCCCTGGAGGACATCAAGGGAACCCCGACAGGGAGTGCGATTGAGAACCTCCTCAGCCTGGGCCACCATGTAGGTGGCAGTGACCTCGAACACAAGTCTGTCAATGTGGAGATAATTGAGGAACCAGCTGAAGATCATGGCAATGAGGAGGGTGAGGCTAATCCTGCACCAACGTTCCTCCAGCCCTCCTCCATGTTCTTCCAGATTGAAGAGCTGGACAATGATTCTCATGGTGCCAAGCACCCAGGGGGCAAGACAGAGGTGAGTAAGCCCACCCCAACCGAGGACACTGAGTACCAAAAGGAGGGGTCGGTCTGGGTTAGGGAAGGTTACAGGGAGAATGATGACCCCTTCTTCAGCCATGCCCAGGAAACAGAGTACTTTGTCTCCACACCTGATGACAGTATCTCTGAGTCTGAAGAGGAACGTGGCATTTCATCCTATGGACATTACGGAGTGCTGGATGACTTGTCGGACGAGAGGTACTATCAAGAGGTGCCCCCGATCAATCCCAGGTTCGAAGAGGACAAAGGGTACAAGTCGGGGCACAGGGGCTCCTACATGACAAGCGAACTTGGCTTTGCTAAGGACCGCTTCCCAGAGTGCATCATTGAGGAGGAGGTGCAAGTCTCTCCCACAGTGCAGGAGTCCATGCTGGACCATCTGACAGAAGACTCCATGGACCCAAAGCAACAACTGAGGGGAGACCTGGACAAACTCCAGGGGAATGTTTTTGAGTCACTGCAAGGTGAGCTGTCCCATGCTACAAAGAATGTCCCGGCGGGTCCTAAAAAACTGTCTGTAGATGTGAAGAAAGTGCAGGAGGTCTCGGACAATGGAACAGTGACTATCACAGCGGAGCTCAGGGACCTGGAGTATTCTGACTTGCTGGAGGACAGCGAGTCTGACAAACGGGTGCTGGCATCATCCCACCCGGGCCTCCAGCATGCCACTGGCAGTAAAACAGTCCGAGAGTACGCAGTGAAAATCATCAGGGATCAGGACGAAGAACCGCTAAGCATGGCTCCAACAGTGGGTCTAGATGGGCCAGGTCTGGAAGGCTTATGTGGGGAGGAATCTGCAAATGACATCCACAAAACTGAGAGGGTCATCAAGCTGGGTCCCTCCGAGAGATCTCTCACGTTCCAGATGGACATCGGGAACTTTGGCAGTGCCACATCCCTGCCTGCCGAGGGCGGGGCACAGGAGTTCCAGCATTTCTTTTCACAAAGCCTGGAGGCAGGGGGACCCAGTGGCGGAGAGGGCGTGTACACCTACGTGCGGAAAACGACTGTGAGCTATGACCAGGGCGATGAGCCCACCTACAGTCATGGCCACGAGGGGGAGGCCAGGAAGTGGGATGACCTCACGAAACAGCAGGTGGAATATGGCCAGGTGCTGCAGACCCAGTTTGTTGACCCCCAGCTGAAGGTCAGCCAGGAGAAGAAAATCGCCACAGTCTATTTGGACAGTACTGAGGATAATTAGGTAAAACTTTAAATAAAATACATTGCTTCAATGTCCCCCAAACAATGAAGTAAAACTCCATATGTTTAGTTATTTTATTTTAATTATGGTTAATCTTCCAGAAGTTGTCCAGCAAAGAATGGTTTAGTTTAGTTATGGACAGTGAATGTGGTAATATCACATGTGATATGAGTAATAAGTCAAAAGAAAAAAATAGCCAGCATTCTGCAATAAAATGTGTTGTTTTCCTTTGCAAATTTCTATAAGCTGTAATTGAATTCGCTACGTTCTGCTGTGCAAAGTTTTAGAGAAGTCTTTCTTTTCTTCCTGCAAGATATTTTCTTTTCTCTTGTTCTTAAATATATATTTTTGTACTTCATTTAGAGTTACTACTAAGCCTTAGTCTGTCACTGTACTGGTAAAAAAAAACTACCAAAAGAAATTAAAAAAAAAAAAAAAGGTAAAGAAGTTACTCTCATAACTACTTTCTAATACAAAGCTTTGTGTATGCTAGTCTTACACGGTTGACATTAATTATTCAGTACTTTAACTATATGCAGAATTTAGTTTGTTACTCATATACATATTGCCATTTGTACCAGCATTAATAGATTAACATTTGTTCGTTTTGTTGAACGTCTCCATGTTTCATATTTGTTTTGCGCACTTCAAAATGTCTTCCTAAAATATCTAACGCAATAGTTTTAAATTATGAGTAGCAGCATCGAATGTGAAACTGAAACATGGTTAGTTTCTTTCCTTTTCCTTCGGCTGCGATCTTCTAATCGTTAAATGACATCACGCGGTCGTGGGAGTTCTAATAGAGAACCCGAAGACGGAGAACGATAAGTAAGAAAAGGTGCGTACACGTGCACATTCTCCGGCACGTTCTTCCACCGCACCACGTCTCAGTGCTGTGGAATGGAAGAGCCCAGCACGTATTCAGCGCGACCTTTTCTAGTTTGTCGCTCACACTAGCGACTATATCACGCCCCCATTTAGCTTTTTTTTTAACTTTGAGGGAAATGTATTAGTATTTGACACGTTTTTTGTTGTTGTTGTTGTTGTTTCTGTGACTGGGAAGTGTGAAGTGTGTGTGTGAAGTGTCTGGGAGGAGTGAATATCCCCGCTGTGTTCTTGAGCGCTTGGTTTTCTGTAATCTTGCGTTGCCGTCGACCTTGGATCAGGTGAAGCCCCCCGGCAGCCGTGGTTATTTTAAGAGCTGTCGTCGGCTCAGTCAGGCTTCTACAGCAAAAGCAGAATCGGCTTCAGCAAATCGCCTTAATCCGTCTGGTCTATGCCCGCCACTTAATCAAGAGGTAAATCGAAACACTGAAGACCGTTAATGAAGATGAGTGCAGCTTCTCCTTTATTTGGCATGCTTAAATGACCATTATTGCACACATTTAGAATGAAAACATTTTCCAAATGCAATGTTCTCCTGATTTAAAAAAGGGGAAATCATTTCAACAACTAGCGCCGTGTTGTAAATATTACAACCACACAAGTTATGTCGGCATTGAATGTAGTTTGTCTTAGTTTGCATCATACATCTGCTTCAGTATAGCAAAGCAGCATGAAAGTGGCATCTTTTTTCCCCAAACCTGACTTTGACGTTTTACCCTGATGCACTTTTCTATTATATTTAATCGGATTTTAGAAAGAGTAAGTTGTTAAAAGTGGAATGTTGATACAGAACCTCTGGGCTTGTGTGAGTACGGGTTTTACTGCATGCTCAGCACAAGGTGAATGTCTGCCACACACTTAACCGCATGACTGGCTATGGCACGAGAACACTTTGGTTGAACAGTTTCAATGGGGATCTTTTTTCACGTAAATGAGTCACTGAGAATTGTATTGATTGGGAACTTTTAAAAAGGAGGAAAATATGTTCTCCGTTTTTTAAATGATTATTATTGAGGGCTTATTGAAGGAAAAAAAATAACAATTTGGCATCTTTGTACTTTTACCAATTATCTTGAAACTGGTAAACGCAGCAGAAAATCTATTAAACAGATATTTCAGGGCATCTCTTGAGTCATTGTCTTTTTTTGAACACGTTGCTTTTGAAAAATAACGGGCCATCTGTTCCTCACAGCGACACAGCAGTGCGTTCCAGGCCTATCTGTGCGAGGGCATTTTAGTGTGCGCAGCTGCAGGGGAGGCTAGCCACCCTCAGCGACTCCCATTCAGAGAAGCAACACGGGTTTCTGTGGCAACAGGCCCAACAAAAGCCTCCGTGAAGTTAAGTTTTCAGCAAATGGGACTGTGAACAAAGGGAAATGTCCTCCGCTTTGAAAAAAGTCCACACTCAGTCCTCTTCGCTCTGGTGACAAAAAAAAAAGGGGAAAAGGCAACACCTCACGAGTCTTTGGACGCCTCCATTTTTAATTTAGAGCCTGGCACTGAGGCTTTGTGCGCCTATTAAGAGTCAAATGAAGCTACATTTGTGCCTCCTGGTGCATTGTGGGATGGTACGACTGCACAGAAAGGAGGTCTAGTGTTCAGACTGCCTGCTTTCCGCTGCCTCCCAGCAACCTCTGGGGCCCTGGAAGGAGAAATGTGTGTTAAGTGTGCTGCTCAGCTCCATACTGCACGTTCAGCCGCCCACCACAGCCCCCACCTCGCAGATGACCTTTACACTGAAGGCTTATCTTCTTGTTAGTATATTTACTGCATGACAATGTTGCCTCACTAATCTGATGTTGGTGTCCCCATTGAAATGTTGACTAAATTCATTTTAGTTGGTTAAATGAAACGACTCACAATTTCAGTGGTTGTTAAATCTGACAAAAAGCTTGGTCTAGTTATTTTTGGAAAAAGTAACGCTAGACAAAAAACTAATGCTTGCAAAGATGTGAAATCAAAAGGTGGGGACACACCAATGGAGGCAACAGTTTCTGAACGGTTGAAGAAACCTGAGTATATTTTGTGAGGTGGGGTGTGGCAGATCATCATTTTTATGAAGGGGGCGTGGCAGATCTTTTTTTGTGAAGGCAGACGTGGCAGGTGATGTTTTTTATGAAGGGGGGCACAGTACTGTAAACGATCACTTTTATAAAGCTGGGAGCGGTTAGCAGTTAGTGCTAGCAGGGTCCGGGGGACTTACTCTGACAGCATGTCCACAGTTCGCTGTGTGGCCCTCGTCTTCTTGTGCTGGGGCCCCAGGAGCAGCTTCTGAATCTCAAGGCACTGTGGGTATATGAGGGTGAAGGGGGGGGAGGCACAAAAACAGTGTCATGAACCATAGGATTCCACACTCCTGGGTTTGAAAGGGTATCGGACGCGATTTCCTTGTCCCCCCTGAGGCCTGGTCAGCCGGTCAACCGCCATTTTGGTGGCCTTAAACATCTGAAGGTGGTCGGTCTATGGCTCTGGGGCACCATCCTGGGGCCCTATCATGGGGCCCTATCATGGGGCACTGTGGGCCACAGGGTTCTGACTGGGATCAAGACGACCACGAGGCTGGGCCCCACCACCGTGGACGGGATATCAAGAGGAATGAGGTAAGAACCAACGACTCCCTCTGCTCTGATAGGACGGGAGAGTGAGGAAGGGGCAGAGTCCCGACCGTGCCAGTGTGAGGCCCTCAGGAGTAGGTTTGGTTTACAGACAGGAAACGGAGAGCACACAAGCCCTTTGGCATATGAGCATCAAAACAAGTCCGCACCTCCCCCAGCGGGGAATTCACGTCCACAAATAAACCCCCTCGTCCCACAGCAACCTGCTGTCCAGCTTGGCCACACTCCCCCCGCCCTCAGCAGGCCAATGCTGGAACAATCTGGGCATCTATGGTTGCTTTCAGGGAAGCAAAGTGACTCATTCATTAATCCTAACAGGAGCTTGATGGAAAAGCCAATTGCCATTTGCAAAAGAACCTCCCTGTAAATCTGCAGCTACAATTATACCACTTTTTATTCATTTCATTTAGCTCCTTTCGTTTAGGATCATTTGCACTGGTGGAAAATCCAGTTTCAGAATCCTCCCCAGTATTTTGTTCCAATAACCTGGATTTGCTCAATAGCACAATTCTTCAGCCATGTAAAAACCCACCTTGGGTTGGTTCCTTTTGCAAAAACAGGAAAGGTCCATTTCCATTCTGTAATATGAAGTCTACAGTCGCCAAAACAAACCAGTCTTTCTCCCCAGTGAATGCTGGTCAGGGGTAGTTTGTAATACACATCGTAAATGTTTAATTTCATAACACTCCCTGCAGTGACCAATACCTTTTTTCCCCAAAAACAAGTGGAGAATAATTCCCCAAACAGGCACGCACTCATGCTAGGTCACCGTTGACATAACCCCTTCAGTACCGGTCACCTGCACTCAAACAATGGTCGGACGTTACAGCACGCTGACCAGGCTTTTCCGGCAGTGACGACATCCCGGAGGTACGACAGGCTTTTCCACGAACACTGAGAATAGATAACGGGGCTTAGGAAAGTGTGGCGATCCTCATCTTCCTCGCTCTCTGCCAGGGGTGACATAACGGAAGCCTGTTTACCTTCTCAGCCTGAAGAACTCTATGGACGAAACATGTTGGTGCTAGCATCGTTTCCCTTGTTTTACATTTTTGTGGCTTGTATTTCACACAAACTTTAAGAGTTTGTATACCTTATTTTGAAAGTACAGTCTTCCAAAGACATATGGTTGGTTCTCTTTTCCTTTCTTGAGTTCTACTTGCTGTTTTGAGCCCCTTTTTTTACTGCTACATGTTTATTCACCCTAGGAACAATTCCCTAGAATATTTTTTAAAAATCTCTAGTTCTTAATCTCCTTTCGGTTCTCCCCAGCCCTACTTCCGAGTGCCATGTTGTATTTGTAACTGGATTTATCGGCGAAAAGCTTGCCGCATATGCGAGTGGCGCAGATGTCCTCTGGCGTGTGCAGCTGGCCATTGCTCTTTGTTTGCTGAGCTGCGCAGTAATTGTGTCAGTGGTGTACGCCACACGCGCAGCTGGTGCAGGCAGACTGCAGACGCCTGATTGGCCAGAGGACTCACGCTTGTGTGAAAGACGGTACACTGGAGATCGAAACCATCACTGTCACCAGCCAACTGTGGAGCGTCCATCAGGGGCTCAAACTGAGAAGCCCCTCCCAGAGGTCCAGCCACTTTTAATCACCTTTAATCTCTTAACCAAACTTCCTGTGCCTTCCTGTGGCTCACCCCCATCTGTCCATCTCCCCCGGCAACACGTCGGGGCCTCACTCTGATTCGTCTAAAGCGCTCCCCTCGGACAGCTGTTGTCATGCTTACGGCCGAAAGAACCTGATCTGGCTGCTGTGCCGGTATCCGACGGGAGTAACTTGGGAAGGTCGCTGGCTCCGGGCAGTTAGGAGCGTGGGATCTGTGACTCAGACAGGGGTGCTCTGAACACCCCCCAACACTGCCCATCCCCGCCCCCCCCCCACCCACCCTCGTCCCCGAGCCCCACCCTTTGCCGAGAAACAATAACAGGGCTTCTTAGCAACAAGCCCCGTAAGCTTACAGTGGGGTTATTGCTGGTATCTAAGAGCCTCTCACCGCAGTGATATTTGAGTTCGTTGGGACATTTCCCCCCTCCTCCCCCCTCTTTCACAGAAATGATCCACTCAAAGGGCAAAGGCAGCATAAAAATGGAGTCTGACGTGTGGCGGAGCGGGATTCTGGCACGTAGGAGGAGCCCGTCGCTGACGGAGACCTAGGGGCCGGCGGACTTCCTTTGAGCGCCCTCGCTCGCCCGTGTTTCTCACGGGCCGTGGCGTTACCAAGGCGACGGCGAGGCTTAATCACGCCCGGCCCAGCGACGGCGGTTTATTTATTTGGGCCTACTTTTAACAGGAGCCTTTACATGGTCTCCTTTTTCCCCCCTGTGGGCTTTAACAAATACACAAAGAGGTACATGTCCCATTCAGTTCAGGTCTTAGTGAAAGCTCAATGATGACTAAGACTCAGTTCAAAACAAGGAGTTTTCTATGTGGGAAGGGTCCTTTCGCTTCTCTTACCACATGAAGTCTTTTTTATTTTTATCAAACAGCAGCCAGACATTCTTGTTCAAAGACTTCGGGCACTTAAAATGAGGTAACGCTTAACACTGGTGGTAACATGCACTTGTAATGCACCTGCTCTCTCTCAAAAAAAGCCTCCTTTTTAGCGTAGAAAAAGTCAGCACGTTCCGTGCTCACGAAGTCGCCTGTCAGTTCCTCTAACGAGGACGCGGCGTGGTTTTCGGAATAATTGGGGTTGGCCTCTCTCGCTATAATTGGCAGCTATCAGCAATTTTTCTATCTCGGCCAGAACAGCAGGGCCCTGGCTGGTCCAAAAAAAGAACACAACGCCGCTGCGTGACTGAGAACGCGGGCCGCAGCCTGTAATCACACCTGGACCTTCCGATCTGCCGGAGATAAAAACACAGGACAACAACAGTTAAAACTTAAAAACACAACATATTTTGCTTCTGAAAGAATATGGACCGTCTGCCCTCTTTTGGCATTTTTTGCTTTACTCAGACAGGTAGAGTAAGAGCAGACAAAGAAGGAACCACAGCTCAGAAGGTGCCGTGCCGGGAATCGAACCCTGAACCTCGGCGTGAGAATCGGCCGCCGTACAGACTAAGTCGCGTGCCCCGCTGGAGAGTTTTTGTTTTTTGTCTTCCCATTTTTGTCCATGACAGAATGATTAACTGTAGCCTGGCCCATTTTGCAGTTCAGGCCACTTCATTCTCCACTTCTTCCTGATTGGCTGCCAGGTGTTCCTGTGCTAGTGGTGATTGGCCCATGTAATTGACCTAGTGCAGGTAAATATTTCACCCTTATTTATGTATTCCTTTTGTATTGTACTGTGGGGTACATTGAGCTGCTTGTATCCTTGTTTACAAGTTGCTGCACGGATGAAATCTATTACTGTTGCTGTAATGGCAGGCCCAGCCCAGTCCCGCCCAGCCCAGCCCAGCCCAGCCCCACCCTCACCACGGTAAGGGGCGTGGCAGCCTGCTTTACCTTGCTCATAGTCCTGTGGGCCCGCCTCATGTCCCCCTGGGTCATCTCCACCCCTCCAATCAGCTGCAGGGTGTCGGCCACCTCCTGGCTGAGGTCACCGAACGCGCTGCTCTTCGGACCCAGGGACTCCCTCTGGAGTTTAACAGCATTCTGAGAGCACAGAGAGAGCAGGGTTCATTCAGGGTTTTCACCACACTTACCCTCAAACCTGCTGTTCATTATCTGGTACCATTAAGCTCAGTGAAAAATAAGTGAACTGCATTATTCACTTAGGGATCCATCACTGTTGAATCCTGGAGGGGTAATCAGTCCAAAGAAGACACACACACACACTGCAACATACGTAATGGCATGATCAGACATACACACAAACATGAACACACATACAGACACACACACACACACACACACACACACAAACACAAAGACACACACAAACACAAACACAAAGATACACACACACACACACACACTACCCCAAAACGCAAGCCCCCAAACCCCGCTCGACCCCGTGCCACTCACGCAGACGCACATGTGCGCTCGCTCGCTGCGGTCTCTATTTTTAGCAGAACTGGATTCATCAGAGTCTGCGGAAGCGAGCGCCTGCTGCTCCTGTGGCGTCGTGTGGCATAAAGAGGCAGGAGGCCGGCCAGCGTGCGCGTCTGCCGCGGTTAAAACCGCGATACGGCCCCCCGATGACGCCCCGGGCCAAGGCAGAGATCGTTAACCCAGCAGAGGGAGACGCATCTGTACACGAGAGATGCGTTTTACAGCAAGCTGCCCCCACGCCTCATATAACAGACACGCGGTTAGGAGCCAATCAGAGATTCTAGTGAGTTTTGACGCACATACTGCAATATAGACAGTATCAGAGTCCTTATGTCATGACACACCCTGTATCGTGACTGTCGTGACTAGACCGGACGCTGTCTCTCTTCTATATTTGGATCCCCATTACTCTCCCTGGTGTCCATATGTAAAAGCCTTTACAGACGACACAGCACACCCCTCCCCCACCTCACTCATGACATCACCACAGGCACAGAAGCAGTGAAGGCCATTTAAAACCACCGGAGACATATGGAGACGTGTCAGACAGCAGTATGAAGCCCGCGGGCCTCTCACCTCTTGCTGGCCCGTCAGCAGGAGGAGGTGGCAGAGGTCGTCCTGGACGGACAGGGTCACGGCGTCCTGGGGTCCCAGAATCCTCGAGTACGCCCCCAGGCTCTCCTCGAAGAAGCGCAGGGCTGTGTCTGCAGGGTTAATCGCACAGTTGCAGCACAGGGTTAATCGCACAGTCACAGCATAGTGTCAATCTCGCCTGTCTGTAGCAGCGCACGGTAATGCCTGCGTACACGGCAGTCGCGGTGTTAATCTCGCTCTTACACAGCGAGCACGTTCATCTGCCTGTCTGACACAGCGCAGGCGTGTATCTGCCTTTACACAGCGCAGTCCGGTGTTAACTGCGTGCCAGCGCTCCGGTATCCGCCTGTCTGCACACAGCGCAGTCGCGGTGTTATCTCGCTGTCGTACAAGCGCATGCGTTACTGCCTTTAGCAGCGCAGTCGCGGTGTTAATCTCGCCTGTCTGTACACAGCGCAGTCGCGGTGTTAATCTCGCCTGTCTGTACACACGAGCGGTGTATCTGCTGTCTTACACACGCACGCGTAATCCGCCTGTCTGTCACGCATCCTGTAATCTCTGTCTGAAGCATCGCGGTGTATCGCTGTCTGTACGCAGGCAGTCGCGGTTAATCCCCGCTGTACCAGGCACGGTGTCATCCGCCTGTCTCGGCAGTCGCTGTAACTGCCGTCTGACGCAGGCATGCGTGTACTCGCTGTCTTTCACAGCGCAGTCAGGTGTATCCTGTCTGCCAACGCAGTCTCGACAGTTCAGTACTATGCAGACACTACCGGTGCTTTCAGTCTCAGTTACCAAGAGAAAGAGATTTGAGTTACCATAGTTACTGCCCCACACTTACCCCATTGAGACTCATATCCCTATGAGTGGAAACAATACCCATTTAATCAGAAAGGGGTTTTACTCTATGGTAGACTCTTAACGCTACAGCTTTGCTGTATTCATAAAGCATCTCAGAGTAGCGCCTTGCTGATCTCGGATCAGTTTCGCCCTTTCGCTCTTAATGGATAAGGTTATACAGTGACAGCGGGAGCCTGATCCCAGATCAGCTCTATGAAGCGCTTTATGAAAGCGGGCCCCGCTCTCAGAGGGGAATGGCAGCTGTGCGCAGTGCGTGGCACTCACCCCTGTGCCCGGGCTCGCGCAGCGTGGAGTGCGCCAGGGCCAGGCTGTGGGCGATGCGGGCCTCCTCCACGCCCCCGGGGTCCCGGCTCCGAGCCACCGAATGAGCCTGCGAGGAAGAGCCCCGCCCCCCCCCGCTCCCCAGAATTAGACCAGCAGACAGACTCCGCCCCTTTCCAGAGACCACGTGGCAGTCTACTGTGACATCACGTGCACCGGCTCCTTCTTTCAACCTCGCTGCACGGATTGAGCAACATGACACGGCATTATTTATCAGCTTCCACTGCTCCTTCTCCATAATTCATAATCCATTTGTAAGACTCTGCTTTTGATACATCATCTCCCTGTTCAGCCATTTCCTTAAGTTCAGCACTAGGGCCTTAGCTAAAGGGTAAAATGGCAGTGCCCCACCTTCGATTTGAACCGTTTGTAGTTTTGTAAGTGCGGGGCTGCGGGTAGTTTCTAAGGTGGGCCACTGCTGTTTTATCCTTTAGCTGAGGCCCTCCCCCTCCTTGCCTGCTGCAGGTGCCGTATCGCTCTGACCCCCCGGCCCCCCCCCCCCACCCCGCCCCGCCCTCGCCCACTGCGTTGTAGGCGCTTCCTTGCCTGCTGCAGGTGCCGTATCGCTCTGTCCAGCCGTCCCTCCGCCTGCTCGATGGCGGCCATGTCCCTGTAGACCGCGCAGGCATCGCCGACGCCCAGTCGGCCCTCGGCCAGCCGCAGGGCCCTCTCGCACTGGAACAGCGCCTCCTCTGGCCGGCCCTGCCGGTGACACAGCCTGGAGCGGCGAGAGACACGCCCGTCATCAGATACCTGATGCTACGACACCTGCCTCTACACATCCTTATACGGTGAGGTCACATTCACACATACATTAGAGCTAATGATCTCCATAAGAGTGAAGCACATCCATTTTGAATGTTTTTCTCCGTCTGTGTGGTTAATGTTTTTCTAGCACTGAGACAGAGTGTGGGTTGTACTTTGTAATCATCTGCTGATTCACATAAAATAACTCAGATTATAGAGCAGCGTTCTTTTTTGACGCTAATAACAATGAGAGTGACCTCCACAGAAGAATAAGAATCTCGGTTGTGCACACGGCCGACCGGCGGTCTGAGAAAGACCGACCCCAGAGACCGCCTGCACTCCCCCCCCCCTCAGGGCTAAAAGCCGGCGACTGTAGCAGGCGTGACCTCACAGAGGAGAAGAAAAGCCTTTTCTCAATCCCTCTCAGCCGCAGTCCACCCCTCCTCCTCCTCCTCCTCCCTCCTCCTCTCGCCCCCCGCCCCCCCCTCTTCCGCTGAGGGATTTGTGCCGCCTAATGGACTACAAATTGAATTACGCCCCCGCCCCACACAGAGCGGCTTCATTAGGGAGCGTCTGGGCCCGTTTCGCCATCGGGCCTGACGGGACACCCGCCGCCACCGCCACCGCCGCGCGCCACGCCGAGTGAAAGGGAGCCCGGCGAATCCGCCGCGCCTGCGGGAGGAACGCGGACCAATCGTCCTTTTCCGCTGCCTTCTGTCATCGTGAAAAGAGAGTCATTTGGACGCTTTTGTTTGCTCCCGAAAATAAAGCCATATTTGTGCATTCATCAGAATCGCGGTTTAGCTGGGAGGGGCATTGTGGGTTTTGGTGAGTGAACAGATGGCCTGAAGCCTGCTCTCCATCATGATGCAAGGCCCTCGAACTCCTCCCCCTTTATGCATCATCCAGGTCACATGACTCTGGGTGTGTGTGTGTGTGTGTATAAACTGTCTTTCACTCAATTCATAAGTGTTTGCCTACAGAGAATCTTTACCTATAGACGCGCATATAGCTGGACTGTTATACAGAACGAAAACAAGTGGCAGCACAGAGGACTCGATGACAGGCAAGAGGGAGCAGAGGACAGGATGTTTATGGATCTCTGGCCACAGTAAAATTAAATCACACATCTGCACTGTTCCCCATTGACGCCTGGTTTGCAGTGACATCACGTGCTGGTCTGCGCGTGCCTGACTCGTTGAGTGGAAGAATTCGCCGGGCTGTTCAACATGCGATTAGGCTGCACAGCATCAGTGCACACCTGCTCATGGTTACACCTGGAAAGGTGTAACCTGCTATGAACTAGGAGGGGATGTTCCCCAATGTATTTCCCCAGAGCAATTAGTTGCAATCCTTTTCAAAAATTACCATAATATATGCAGATATGACTTGGTAATTGAACTCGCAAGCTCTGTGAGGCAGATCCAGCTCCTTAACCACTACACCACACCTCAGACTACAGATGTACATAATTAGATAACAATGCCCTGCACTTATGGGGTGAAATACTTCTGAAAAAACACACGTCCACATCCTCATTTAGTCAGTAAACCCAAAGTGGAAAAGAACCACACCCTCTGAGGGTTACATCTCCAGAATCGCTTCCCCTCAAATGCGACTCAGCTGCGGTGGTCATCAGTAACCGAGTAAAAGATGGCCGCCGTTTGCCTGCAGAGGAATGCTGTGTCCTGAGTCCACGGCATCTGCGAGGGCCCTGCTGCCCGGTGCCAACGCTGAAGGCCAACCAGCCGCTGGGCTCCATGCCCGTCGATGAGGTAGAGGAAGTTTCCATCTGGACTTGGAACCGCCGCGTGACGGCTTCATTGTTTGCGTTCCCGCCGGACCCAAAGGGTTACCCTCCGCCACGCCGCGCCAGCTTAGCCGCAGCTGTCAAACAACGGGGGCGGATTTAACCAGCTTTTGCCAACCGCGCACGTCCGACCGCTTTACACCGCTCTCCCGAAAGAGCAAACAAACCGCTCGCACGAACGTAACCGTGACACAGTGGTCATGTTTTCGGTTCCTTTTCTCATTGGCTGAATCTGCTTTACCTTCTGGCTGCTGGACTTCTCTTTCAATGCATCTCAAATTTGGAAAAAGCTGCCTAAAAGAGCCAAGACCACTGGCAAAACCCTCATAAAGACTGGGATGCACTCAAACACACATCTGTGGTATGTCACATCACTTCCTGTAATCTCTTACAAGACACATCTGCCTGAGAATATTAATAGCTTACACACTATTCTTTCGCGACAACCTCTTCGGAGCCAAACGGGTCACATGACAGGGTGTTAGTTTTCCGTCTACTGCTCGCTTCTGCGCTCCGCTGTTCTAGGCTAATTGGCAGGCAGAAGCTGCAGTCTTCCTCTCATCGACAGCCATCACGGCTCTTTGCCAGCCATTACGGCTCCTCGCGTGCGACAGGCCCCAGCCTGGGCTGAACCTCAAGCAGGCAAACGGATCCATACAGACCTGGGCGTTATCGAGCGCTCGCGCAGGCGGCTCCATCGACTCGCGCACGGCTCAGCCGCGTTCTCTCACAGCCACAGGTACCCCCCTCCCCCCCGCCATTGGGCTCATAAATGAGGGTTAAAGGAATGACAAACAATGGCTGCCAGTGTCCGCAACAGGTTCGGTGGAATACTCGCCTTCGGTTTGTCTGGTATAGAGTAGTTTTAACAGGTGACTGTACAGTATATCACAACAAAAATTCAGAGACCGATTCTTTTAAAAGACCTACAGCAGTGGTCTCCAACCCTGGTCCTGGAGAGCTACAGGGTCTGCTGGTTTTAGTTTTCACCTTAAAATCAGCACCCAATTGAGACCCAAGTAGTTCTCAGCCTGCACTTCACTGAAAAACAAACGACCATTTTCTCGGGCAAATCTCTTCCTGAACGTGTCACCGGTTCACCTGACGGCTGCCGGGACGGCTGGCTGATGTTTCCTGACTGTGATCTCAGAGTCAATAATTTGCCAAAACCGCAGCCAGGCAGGCGGCGAAGGTCTGCGAGAGAGAGAGAGCTTCGTAAAATATTGACGGAGACGCCGAGAGCTTTTCATCCGCCCCACGTCCCGCGAGGGCACGTGGCCCCGCCCGCGACTCGACCGCGGCTGCGCGGTCCCGCTGTGCTCACGGGTCGTCGCTTCGCGGATTCACGGACGGTCTGATGCGTCGAGGCAGAGCGGACTGCGTCAGGCCTTCACGGGACTGAGAGATCTGTGAATCTGCGCCCCGCGTCAGAGCCTGCCCTCGTGCGCTTCGTCACAATCGCCCTCGCCCGCTCCCGGTGACGACCGTGCACTTAACTGAGAAGAGATAACTGTGCACAGACAACCCCTGATCGCAGACAGATACGTTGTTTTTTATCCACTGCACCCATATATAATGAGGAACATTATACAACTACCGTGCTGATTGGCTGGGCCACACAGACTCTATTTTTGATTGCTTGCCATTTATGCATACATTATCTCAATCGCATGCACATTTTCACCCGGGCTGAAAGAAAGGCCAGGCCTCGCAAAACGCTCTTCAGGTTAAACGTGTGAAACCACTGACCTTGACTTTAGATATGACAGTTATCAGGTTCAGCAAAGCGCACAGGGCACAGATATCATAAGAAAGGAGAATCTGAAATTTGATTTCATCGACATGTTCATACTGGAAAAGGCACAGTGTGCACCACCTAGAGGTCAACACACGTGATATTGCATAACAATGTTGTTTTCTTCAATTCGACAAATTATGGTTGACAATTTTTTCACAATAAAACTTGAAATACATATATAAGATATGCCGTATTTCAGATCTAGTATTATTATTATTTTTTGTAAATCTAAATATAAAAATGCATTATTCTGCTACGCTCAACCATGGTACAGGTTTACTGAGTGAATTTGCTGTGCTGGAGTACCCTCTAGTGGTCAAAGCATGACTAGCAATTGTTTTTTTATTCCACAACGTTCAAGTTTAAACACCAAAGGCCCAACGTTTCCCCTGGGCCTCGTGTTTAAAAGGCTCTGTTGAAAAGTGATGTTAAAAACAGTCGGCGTTAATGCCTGGCAGTGCCGTTAACTTGGAGCGGGCCCGGCGGACGAGCCGGTGCCAAAGGCCGGGAAACCAGCACACACGGAACCCGACACCGGAGCAGTCAGAGGAGATAAATGGAGAAGGGCATGTGACACGGACACCGAGGCGCTTCTGCTAAATATCAAAGTGCGTCCCGCAAAAACCAGCTGGCGCGTACTGCGCGAGGATCGTTTAAATGTAACGTTAGAGCATCCCTGATGCAACGCGAGCGCCCAGTTTTAAAAATAGTAGCGACGCTTCGCTGCCAGGTGGATTCCCAGCACTGCCGCTGCAGCTGCTGTACCTGGACAAACCGGTGGCGATTTCAAACTCCGTTTTTGCCGTCTCCTCCTCTCCGGCCGCGCCCTCCTGCCGTCGGAGGTCTCCCATGATCCTCTCTGCAGTCTTCAGGCTGGCCTCTGCTTCCTCCAGAGTTGGTCTGGGGTCAAGGATTTTTCTGAACCCGCTTTACCATTCACTAATGGAACCTGTGCTGGAGAGCATGTTATGTGATCGCCCCCTGTCAGTCTGTCTTTGAGGAAGTCACTAGAAATGAGTATAGATAAGATTTGCAGAGAAGAGAAAAACAAAAACAGGGGTTCCTGTTTTCTTCAACATCTTTCTAGTTATTAAATTACATTCGGTGTTGCTTAATTGCGAGCGCCTAATTTTACATTAAAATGAGTTAGTGTAAATGAAATGTGTGAAGCGGTAACAGATATTCTGTTGATGCCTTCACACTCTACTGACCAGGATCTTCAACAGAGTTCCTGCAGCAGAGTACAGAAGAGTGATTTAACCGTTTGAAGAGTAAGTGTTTTTGGAATGTTTTTTCAAAAGTCGGTGTTCTAAAATTCTACCTCTTTCAGTTACCAGTGGTGATTGTCACATCAGTATTATTAGAATGTTCAGTTAATAATATTCTAATCATATTTGTGATCTCACGCCTTAAAGGGATAATAGGTAGGCTGCATGGACCACTGTTTGGAAACCGCAGCAGGCCTACACCCTTGTATCACATGACACACCACTCCATCGTTTCCAGGGCAACGACACGGAAGTCTCCGAAAAAGGATATTCCCCCAGGGTCAGGGCAGCCTGTCCTTGCGTGTGATACACAGAGAGGAGGCACCTCAACGTTTGGGCCTTTTCCCCTCCCTGCTCTGCGGTGCCAGGCCCACAGAGATGCAGGACGTCCCGGGCCCGTCCCGAATGCTCCCGGGCCTGTGCTGCCCACCCTGAAATAACATGGAGGCCGGTGAGGGTGGAGCCTTCGTCTGCCAACAGCTGACAGAACAGTCAGCTTTAATTAACCCCATAATGGCTGGAGCTACAACTTATCTGTCGATCACGGACACGTTTGTACCAATCCAAATATAGTGCGCTCCTAATCAACAGTTGGTTCAAATCAGCAAGTTACTGACAGCTTTCGCTAGCTCCGCCCATTTAGGTTTCATGAAACTTTCTCAAAACTCAAGTAATGGTATATAACAGGAAGCAGCTCTTTGGGCGTACTGGTCTGGTGTGCATAACCAGGAGAGCCTCACCTTTAAGCTGCAGGTAGCCCTCGGCCAGTTTGGCGTGCGCCTCCGCCAGCCTCAGGTGCCCTTCTCCGTACACCAGCCTCGCCAGCGCCACGCACCGTGCCCGCTCCTGGATGGCTGCGTCAAACTGCAGGGGGACAGAGCAGGCATGCGATCTGGGAGCGGCGAGCGCAAACACACACCTGCCTGACAGGGAACCTTACGAGCGCAGACTTGGAGGTACGAGATGTCAAGACTCAAACGCTTAGTGGCACAAGCCAGAGTTTGTCCATTAAAAGTATGCAATAGAAATAATTAATGAAGAGCTCAGCTCAAACAAACTGAAGGCAGAACACTATGCCCACAGGAGCACTGTTAACAATTTTTTAGTACAGTGCTTCCGGCATTGCTTGTGTCGAAAGAGCTGCGACGGTAACGGACAGATTGCACTTGCAGTCACATCTGTCCAGAATGTAAACAAGTCAGGCAAGAAGAAACGGTTCCAATACAACGTTCCACATATGGGTCAAACTGATCTGAACTGCACTTGCAATCGAATCAAACGATCAAATGACATTGTGTGTAAGTTACCTGCTGATTTTCCACGAATGTTTGAGCTTTTCTCTCACTTTCTGCAAGTTTTTCCTGAGGACCAGCTAATGCGGCGGCCACAATCTCCCCAACTCCTCCGTGAAGATGAGAGCTCAGCCCTTTCTCGCTATGCGTTGACCGACCCGAACCTCCGCTGCTGCTTTCGGTGGTTCTGTGAAGTACCGAGGGGATTTTGTGAGCCATTTTCACAATTATGCTTTGTGCAAAAGAGCTTCGCGGGAAGGAATCACGTGTATCGTTGTGATCTGGATGGACTTTTTGTATCCGACCCATCCAGACGAGACTAGGTTCTGATCCAAGGCCATGCCGCACATCGCCACAGTCATCATCCCTATGTTACTCCCAAACAGACATCATAGTCTTTAATTGCGATTATGGTCCTAAAAACAACTAGACCCAATAAACGAAACAATCAATAATATCATATCAAGTAGACTAAAAGCAAAAATAAACATAATACAGTAGCCTACGGCGCTTAATTGCAAGTTGAAATCAAAATTTAGTTAAAACACTTCAAAGTGACATCAATGCACTTACGATTCTCTTCTTCTTACTATCGGATAAATGAAAAGATTTCATTTTTGCTAGCTGCAGAATCAGTGAAATCGTTCCGAAGTTACACTGGCTTCCCCAAGCTCACTCGTTGCTAAGGGCGTTTGTTTTCTTGCCATCGATTCATGAATAATACATCCTTATCCAATCCAGGCCGTGCCGTTACACATCGCGGTATTTTTAAGCAGCGGTCCGTTATCAAGAGGACCTTTTGACCGTATTTCTTCACGACCGCGCCATGAACACAAGCTAGTGGTCCAAAGAGGGTTAAGAACCAAGGCAAGAATCCTTCTCTATACTTCCGTCTTAGGTAAAGCGGTGGATTCTGGGTTATGGAGGAGCGTAAAATCCGTAGGGATATCAGACACTTTACATCCTCCGCTGCCCTCTTCAGATACACTGCATGTTGTATTGAGGAAGTAGTCTATGCTATTAATTTGCTTACATTCTTAAACTTGTCACACAATATACATTAATTTTGGACAGTCTGGTGATCTTATCTTCATTGCTGGTGCAAATGGAACAATCTCCAGTCCTCACTTAGCTAAGTCTCAATCGCTAAAACTTGAATTTAAAAATATGGTGGGGGTGCCACTGGGAAATTCCAGATGGGACGGAGCAGATCGATATTTTCTCAGTCGTTACCGCTGTAGGCAACCTTTCACGTGTTATTAAACAACCAAGTCGGATATTAAAGAACTACAATAACCAGAGAAATTGGGTTTTAGGTGCCGTGTAATATGACGTAGGCTACAACCCTGCGCTGGACGAATGGCAGCTGAGAAAATTCCTTTACAACAGTAAAATAAACTGCAGGTGGGTGTTGTAATAGGTCTGAAAGTTTTCCAGCTGGCGAGCTTCTCTGCAAACACGGGATGCTGTAAGATCACATAGCAGGTATTTCAAGTTTGCTTCTTGAATTACACGGCGTTGTCCAATTAGAATAGCGAACAAGCTAACCAAAACGTCTGCCTGGGCTGTCAATGTCAAAAATTGCGATCACAAGCTATGTTAGATGTATTTGTAAGCTCGGTGCTGCAGAAATGTTTTTTGTTGTTTATTAAATGAAAATGTTATCACAAAGTGTTATACCTTGTAATTACATTTTTCCAACTATTTTTTAGTTGAACAGAAAACATTATAGCTAACTAGTTGGGAGTAAAATTATGTTGCACGTAGGCCAGTTTATGACCATTGGACCGTATTGATCAGGTAGTCGTGTGTAGCAAATTGCAATATTGGTGTGCGATAGCGTATGATGTGTCTTGACGTTAAAAACACCTTATCGTGTGCTTATTCTGAACATTACTATTGACCAGTAAATAACTGAAGTACATTCAAAAGTCCGCTCTACACAACCTCATACACGTCGCACATGTTGTTATGTAAGACAGTTACCTAACTATATTATAAACTTGTGAAAAACTTTTCAAACACTTAACCCTTTGAAGAGCAGGTTTTTTTAAGGAATGTTTTGTGTTCTGTAACTGCATTGCTTTCAATTATTGGTAGCAGTTGTTACAACAGCACTAGAATGTTCATTTAAGAACATTGAAATCACATATTTGTGATCTTACACCTTAAAGGGTTAAGGCTATATTTACAGGGTGTTAAATATTCTGGAACAAAATTCTAAAATGTCTGTTTGGTGAAGAATGAAGAGCAGAACTGTAACCAATCCTGCAAGTTTGAGTAATGCAGGTTGTTTCACAGGTGGTTTTTAAATACCTGTAATAGGCTGGTTGGTAGGTGTAATGCAAAGCCTAATATTGTAGATTTAAATGTTACAGAAATATTCTGCCAGTACGTTTTTGTTTTTTGTTTTTGGTTTCAGATTGAATTGTGACTCTCAGGACCGGTCATGCACTGACGGTGGAAGCGGAGGGAGGGTGACACCGCGCGTCGGTCAGGGGCCACCATGGCTCTGGAAGTGTACGAGGCCATATTCACAGCCAAGCAGCAGCGACGGAAGAACCTGTTCCTCAACTACAGGAACCTGCACATGTTCCCCGCCGAGCTGCTGGGGGACGAGGGCCTGCACTTCCTGGAGAGGATCTACATGAAATGGAACTCACTCACCACCCTGGTGAGAGGCCACCAACTCCAGCACTCCGACTGATCTTAAACCAAGGCGCAAGTTGGGCCACAAAAATATGTATTTTCAGAAAATTAAGTCAATTATAGCATTTATAAGCACTTTCAAACTTATCATGTAAAAGAAATATGTTCTATGGATTTTGACCAGAAGTGTGAAAATATGTCTCTAGGGAAAGGTTCTAGCAAATGCAGACCCGAGATAATTCATAACATTACATTTTAGCTTTTAGCAGACACCCTCATCCACTGACATGCGCTCCTTTTGTTTTTCATAGTATCCACTTGTACAGTTGGATATTTTACTGATCCCACTGAAATTAAGAACTGTGCTAAAGAGTAGAACTGCAGCCCCCCAGCTTGGAATAGAACCCACAAACGTTGATTGGCAAGCCCTGCTCCCTAACTATTGTATATTACCATGAAAAACATCTTAATTTGATGGTTTTTCGTTACCATAAATTAATGTTTCTATTTGTTGTGGAGGGAGGGTGATGAATATTCTTTTGCAAGGCAACTTTAGGTGTAGTGACAGTGTGGTTGTAGTTAGGTTTTTGGTAGGCCTATCTCCTTTGTTTTTGAATAAATCCTTAATTAAAATTATAATATTGACAAGATGATATTTTAAAATGTGTTGGGAAATGTGAAATGTCTTGTTTTATTAAACACAGGACTTTTCATGTGGATTTAGGGATATAATGTATTGCCTATTCTAGAGCACATGAGAACATATCAGAAAATATAACAGTATTATAACACATATGACACAGTAATAGATGATGCTAATTATTTTTGTCCAGATTTTAATAGAAAGCTCCACAGGGTCGGCCTCCTGCTTGTTTCACCTCAGTGGTGACAGTAAATGGCTTTGTCCTTAGCACTCAGAAACACAGCTACAGCTCTGAGGTTCTGAAGATCCTTCCAACTGTAGACAACAGAGAATGTTTTCATTTTGCCGAGGCTACTGTCAAAAACTAGTTTGGTGAATTTGACTGTATTATTTCTGTTCTCCAGTTGACCCTGTGATGTCTTATACGTGATCTATTGATTCCACCGCATTCTGAGGAAAATATTCATCATTTTGCATTCATGTTTTACGCCCTGTTTTGCAAATTGTGCTTATGGAGCCAACAGTAAAACATGGTATGATAGGATTCTTTGTCTTTATAATTCACTGAAAAGTATAGAAAATTACTGCACAATAATTATTTAATGTGTCACCTTCACAACCGCGTGCTTTGTTAGCTGGTAGCAATATTAATGTATTGGTTATGGCCTCTGGAACAAAATTACCCGTTATCTTTCATTCTCACATTATTAATTCCACAAATCCACATTTATGTATTACCCTTCTGTAAAACAAGCACAATGTGTGTGTTTAACCTCCTGTGCTGTTCTCTGTCACCATGTGTTCCCACAGCCAGAAAATCTTGCTCAGAAGCTTCCAAACCTGCTTGAGCTGTGAGTATCCCAGCCCATGCTGAATTCTAATGATTCATTTGAATGAAAAGTGTGAAGTTAGCAAACTACTTCTTCTCAACTATGTAGTTCGTTGTCTTCACACTTTTCGGAGGAAATGCTTGAAGTAGTACATTGACTAATGAGTGCTTGGGGAAGTAAGACAGTAAGTAAGACTAATTGGGGAAATAAGTAGGTGAATACTTATACTTACCAGAGGTGTCGCTGTTGAGCTGTGAGGTAGAAGATAAGGCCTAAGAACCAAAACCCTCTCTCCATGAGCGGTGCTGTGGCAAATTATACACTGCCCAGCTGGACTCCCAGCCACAGCTGACACTAGGAATGTCGGGATTATGTCTGGACATCCCTACATGCATGTCTTAGACCACGCCTTTGCCTGTGTTGACGTACAGAACATTTTCAGCGTTCTTCGTGAGCTATGCGCCGTGGTGCGCATGCAAACTCCATACAAAAGAGCATCTTCATTGCGCCCAATCCCGATGCCGGCCTCCCTCGGTGAGCAGTGACAAGCGCAGTGCAGTTCCTCATGGTAATTACCGCGGTAAATGATGTGGATAAACCCATTCTTCCTTTCCGCTCCGCCGGGCGCCTCGTAAAAGTCCCCCGCGTCGGGCCCGGGCCCGGCGAAGCGTGGCGGACGGGCCGAGAGCGATTACGCTCCTCACCGCTCCATTAAAGCTTCCGATTGGGCCGGGTTCGCAAGGCTCGCGCGCCATTGGCTGGGGGCGCGGCGGCCCGCAGACTTCGTGACGCGCCGAGAGAATAGTAATCATTTTCTAATTGAGATGTTTAATAAAAAACCCTCCTCCAGTGGAGTAGAAATCTAGTTAGTGGAGATTTCTATCCTTCATCATTACCGGGGGGGTCTCACGGTCCGTATATTTGCCTAGTTGGAAACGCCTGGGTCTTGATTTGGGTTTGTCAGAGGAATTGAATTGACACGCCTGTTGGAATTCCACCCCAGTAATCTAGAAATGGCAAATACTGTATACTTGGAGGTGAATCAGATTGGTTAGGAGCGCTCTTATTAAAATGTCATGAACAGAGACGTGACTGCACAGTATGTTAACCACAAATTGAGCTATCAAGATAAAGAAATAGTGTTCCCACTTTAATTAAGAAAATGATGTGGCTAAGTCATACATTTTCTTTTTTTCTTCCTTTTGTAGAATATGTTGCAGGGAACAATATGAAATAATTCTGATTTCACTTGGTCATAAATCACAGGTTAATTGACCTTTGGTCCATTAAACCTGTGTCTTGAATATTCTGTTAGTCCATGGCTTGGCTACATGGTCCCAATTTCCATTTGTGGCAAGCACCTTTATTGACTGTCTCAGGAACCCTCTGTATATTTTTCTGTAAAATATGGCTGTTTAATATCAGCCCATTGAAAAAATGAGTATTTTGAAATATGTTTTTTAAGACTTCATTTTACATTGTGGTTTTTGGGCCTTTGCTGTGATCGGTGTTGTGGTGCCGGATATGTGCAATTTGCCTCATGTCCACTAGGGGTCACAAGATAATCAGTCGTAAAACCCAGTCGTCTGACAGTCATCAAAACCACCTGGACTAGGACAGAGTACATGCTGTTGCTTCACTGGTAAATTCACAGTGACAAGCAATTTAAGAGGCACTTGTAGTTCAGTGCCTTGCCGATTTCAGAGCCGTAAGGAATTTCTTCTTGTATGTGCCATTGTTTGATCACACTGTCTGGGACTTCCTTAAGCATACCAGTGTTTCTAGTCCTGTAAGAAACAGCAGACTTCAAGCATCTGGGAGCGTCTGAAGTATCTCATCTTCGAGAATGGGTGAGAGAGAAAGGGAGGGAGAGAGAGGGAGAGAGAGATACCAGTCTTTTACAGAGTCTTTTGTTAATATATGCTCTCAACAAATGCTGTACATTGTCTGCCCTTTGTGAAAACTGAACCAGGCCACATTTTAAAGCTCTTTCCGTGCTTTCTTTCCTCCGCTGAAGGTACCTGCGCTCCAACAGCATGGTCACCGTGCCTGAAGGTAACGAGGCTTTGATTCTGCTTCCCGCGAGTCACCTGACCTTTCCAGTGAGTGCGTCCGAGCGCCCGAGAGCGCGGGCGTCTCCGTTAGAACGGCTGCGCGGATCGCGAAGGGCCGCCCGCTCCCTCGTCTTCCAATTAACGGAAGATTAGGGTTATCGCCGTCCTTGACTGATATCGAGCTTGGAGGACCTGCATCTGCCCGAAGCAACAGCGGGAGAAAGCCAGTGTGGGACGGTACCCGCTCCAGTGTACTTGGGCAACCAGACTAGCAAACACGATAAGACGCTTAGTGCTTTGGTGCTTTGCGTCGGTCGCTTGCATTTAATATCGTTTGGAGAAGGAAAAACATTTGAATTAGAAAGAAACAACCCCCATGCCAAAAAGAATCATTTTTTTGTTTATTAATGTATTTTACATAATGGGGAGGGATTAGTTCTGCTGTTGCAGCACCTGCAGCTCAGCTTAGAATGTGCATATGCCTGTTTTTGATTACACTGGAAATGAACAAATCTGTATTACATATGCAATATAAAGACGGTAAGGTAATTCCAATGTTTGTAAACTTTTAAAAAGGAGTTACTAGGGACTGAAGAGTTTCAAAAAGAGACTCCAGAGTATTTCCTTTCTAATACAAGCAATAGTTTCTATTAACCTATGATTCACCTGATTCAACCCCCGGTTTCACAAAACCACGTTTTTTGTGTTACACCGTGAAGTTGCAAGAAGACAGAGATTTAAGTGCCTAACATGCAATTTCCAACACTCAAGGAAGCATACACCACTTTGATGTTAGTCCAAGAGTCTGTTAGTGTGAGACCGTGCTGTTCGGTGCATTACGCTCCTGCTGTCCCTGATAAGAAGGAGGTGTCGCACTTTCCAATGCTCAGAGCATGATGGCCTCGGTCCCCCTCACCCAAGCTAAAAACCTGTACAGCTTGTATGGGGCAAACTGTACCCGGCCTTTCACGATGCTTTGTGAATTATAAAGACCCGTCCTTCAGAATGAGTTCTGTGTCAGCTGCTGACAGCCTCCATTTAACACCTTGGCTACCTTGGAATATGCGAGCTACAGCCGACCCAGGAGAGCACACGGTGTACCAGTCCCACGAGGAAGAAAACATTTCACACAGCAAACACGTCGCCCTCCTTTTACACCTTTAAATGGAAGGGCTAGAGAAGAAATACTCGAGTGTCAAAACTGTACCGAGCTGCGGCGTTTTATTTCTGTAGTGAAAGCAAACTTATGCACCTACATTGAGCTCCGTGATGTTTGGGGAAAAAGATGGATACATGTTTTTTCTTCTTGATTTGGCTCTGTGCTCCACATTTTTAGATTCGGAATCAAACGTGTGGTTCACGTGTGGTTGAAGTGCAGAAATTTTTTTAATACATTTTGGTTTCACCATGTAGAAATGACAGCACTTTTCATACATTGCCCCTAATTTCAGGGCACAATAATGTTTGGGACTAATGGCTTTCCTGGTATTTCTGATTAGTCAGGTGTGTTAAATTGCTTCCTTTGTGCAGGTATAAGAGATCTTTCAGTATCTAGTCTTGATTTTAAGCTTTTGATTGCCTTTGGAGTGTGTTATTGGCATTTGTCAACATAAGGACTATGGTTGCACTATTGAAAGTCAAGGTAGCCATTATGAGGCTGAGAAATAAGAAAAAACGGTCAGACATGGGCCAAACCTTAGGCTTACCAAAATCAACTGGAATATCATTAAGAAAGGGAGCTCAATCATCGCAGAGGGCCTAGTAGGCCACAGAGGGCCTCTACATTCTCACCAAATTTAAGAAAAACCCCAAACCCCTGACCGATCAGAAGCCCTCTTCAGGAGGCAGGCGTGGATGTGTCCGTGACTACTGTCGGCAGAACGCTACACAAACAGAACCGCAGAGGCTACACTGCAAAATGCAAACCACTACTTGACTGCAAAAACAACAGGATGGCGTACAGTACAGTTTGCTAAGTACCACCTAAAAGAGCCTTCAGAGTTCTGGTAAAAGGTCTTGTGGACAGATGAGACCAAGATTAATTTGTATCAGAATGATGGCAAGAGCAAAGTGTGGAGGGCAAAAGAAACTGCCCTAGATGCAAAGCACCTCATCTGTGAAAAATGGTGGTGGGGTGTTATACTTTGGGCATGTATGGTTGCCACAGATACTGGCTCACTTGTCTTCAATGATGATACAACTGCTGATAGCAGCAGCAGAATTAATCTTGAAGTGTACCGAAACATCTAACTAAATGTGTTGTTTTCTAGTTGTAATAATATACTTTTAGCAGAACCCTACTACACATACCCAAAACAAGTATTCCAAAATATTAGTGCTCTGTTTGTAATGACAGTACATCAAATACAAGACAATGGAGTCTCCTTGCGAGGGGCAATTTAAAAAATACATTTTTGTGAAGGGAGGGCTGTGTGGGGGGTGTTGTGTGTCAGTTTATAAAACATTTGAATAATTGTACAAACGTCATTAATATTTCAGCTTTCATTGCACTGGGTATTAACATTTTTAGACTTGAATTGTGTTGTCCACAGCCATATTTGCAGTATTTGAGTGTAAGATGACTTCTGTTTCTATGACCTGTGTCCCCCCCAACCCCAGCCGTGTGTGACCTGGCTAAGCTCCAGTCTTTGGACCTGAGTGACAACGCGCTGCAGGTGATCTGTCCTGAGATTGGCCAGCTGCGGTCCCTGCGTCACCTCAGGCTGGCCAACAACCGGCTCAAAACCCTGCCTCCAGGTACGGCCCCTGCGGCGTCACCAGCCTCCTCTCCCTTCCTCTCTTTTCTGTCGTTTGCTCACTTTCCCTTCTTTCTTTCACCTCTCTTACTATACCCCCACTCACAATCGCTCTCTCTCCCCTCTCCCTCTTTCCCCTCCATCCTCTTGTCACTCTTCTGCTCCTCCCTTGCTCTGAGACTCAAACCGGCTCTATTAGCACGGCACTAGATGCCACTCCCCCTCTTTTCTTCCACGACTTCCTACTTCCTGTCTTTTTCCTTGGTCTTTATCCATGCCCCCAGCTGACAGACAGGCTGGAGGGAGGGGCATTCTTATGAGCTGAAAGGAGCCGCTTCTCCACACAGGGTCCTCAGAGGCCTGTTTAAACGGGCTGTGTGGCTAGCCGCCGTGCCTAGCCGCCGCGCCTAGCCGCCGTGCCTAGCTGCCGTGCCTGGGGTTTGAGAGCTGGGCACCGCGCAGCCAAGGAGCGGCAGACTCCTCGCGGCCCGCGAGAGCGGTGGCTTCCTGCTCCCCCTGGCAGTGCATGAAAAGCCCTGTTTGTTTGTTGGGCCTCTTGAGGTTTTTGGCCAGGAGTCCGGGGCTTTTTTTTTTTGGCCTCGGTTTCCCCGTCCCCGCTTCTATTTCTGTGCCTCCCGGCGGCTCTTTACGATGCAGGCCGGGGCTGGCGCGGGCGCGGGCTCCGGGTTCGACGCCGGCCAGCGGCGAATCCGGCGCGGTCCCCCTCTGTGTCCTCTGCCAGCCCCCCGCCCCCCGCCCCCTCCTCGCCGCACTGCTTCCTAATTTAGTAACAGCAAACAAAAATAGGCGCAGAAGAAGAGAAGGGGGGGTTGTGTGTCGGAGGGGAACACGGTGTTGTTTTCGTGGGACAGGCTTGGCAGGGGAGCGTGGTCTACAAACAGCGCCCCCCTCCTTCATTCACTCACACTGCGCTCCTCACACTGGAACACTTCCATTCGTACAAAACCTGCTCTGCCTAGACAATGCACCCCACTTTATAGTTACCTTTCACTGTAGTTATTACAGTGAAAGGTAAAGGTATTATTATTGTAACTCCTGGCCAGGGATTGGACCTCCTACACTATTTTAGTGTCATGCGTGTTTGTCATCATCACCACACCATCAATACTTTGCTGGTCATGCAAAGTAAATAAAAACTGTTGTGTGATGGCCTCCCAGGGTAGGCAAGTGTATCCCTCTGGTTTCCCCTGCCTCGCTGCTCAAGAGCGCCTCCTCTGGATGATCTGGCATACGCAGGCTGCCCGAGCTGCCCGTACATGGGCTGTACTCCTCCAGGGCTACACCCGCTTTCTCAGGTGTGTAAAGACGAATCATCTGTATGCACACCACTCCTAACCAGTGGGATGTTGAAGCAATGGGACATTGACTACTGCCCCCCAGTAGAACTTGTGGTACTGCACTGTATGGTTTCCATACAATGACAAGGTTTGGACAGCGCGCTTGCATTAAGCTCTTATAACCCTTAGTAACATCATACATTTCAGTGAAATTCACTGCGTTGGGATGTGTACATCAGGTAGAGCAGGACTGACCTGAGGTCAGCGTAAAGCAGCTGTTCAGCTGGGCTTCTCTGAAGCCATCCTCCTGACCACACAGTTTTCTTCTTTTCCTTAAACTCTTCCTGCTTGCTGTACAGCTTGCGCTCATTTAAGTGGATTCAGGCAAATGTGTGTCTTGGGCAAGAAATTGCAGGTTTGAAGCAGAGTATTGACAAAATAATAACTGCTAATTTTCCGTAACTACAGAGTGTCTGCCAGCAATCTTGGGAAGGCTACCTGAGGGTTGAGTGGGACGTTTGTATGTTTGTCCTTCCAGTTTGGTCGTTTCCCACAGGGAGACAACTTGTCTGGCTCGGTATTTTGCGGAAACGTTTTTTTTCTTTTGCCCTTATTTCGATGGCAGGTGCGTCTGTGTTATTTTCTCACAGTTTTTGCTGTGAAAACCACCTTCCTGTCTGAGGTCGAGGGTGACATTTCCACAGTCAGGGCATCCAACAAGAGCGGCTTTAACAGAGCAAATGGAGTCCTTTATGTGAGAAGCATGCAATTGGGGCTGAAGGCAAATTTACCAGCAGTTAAAGCACCTCCCTCTGGAGTGGTTTTCCACACCTCTGGAGACTGTCATAAACGAGCAGAAGTGTGTAGAAGCAGAGGGGAGAAAGGCCGGGGTGGGGGACCGCCCACTTCCCAGTGGCCAATGGCACTGCCCGTGACTGCATCCACAGCTGCAATTCTCTGTCTCCTTGTTTTCTTTCTGGCCTCACTGAACAAAATGACCTTCAGTGTTGGAAATGAGCGCAACTTCTTTTTTCAAATGGTTGTTGTGAAATCTCTGAGTCAGAATCCCGGCCTGCCACTAACTGCTCACCTACCTGGGGCCTGCTCCAGCCCTTCATTCCCTGCTCCAGCCCTTCATTCCCTGCTCATGCCCTTCATTCCCTGCTCAAGCCCTTCATTCCCTGCTCAAGACATCCATTTCCTGCTCAAGCCCTTCATTCTCTGCTCAAGCACTTCATTCTCTGCTCAAGCTCTTCATTCTCTGCTCAAGCACTTCATTCCCTGCTCAAGACATCCATTTCCTGCTCAAGCCCTTCATTCTCTGCTCAAGCACTTCATTCTCTGCTCAAGCTCTTCATTCTCTGCTCAAGCACTTCATTCTCTGCTCAAGCCCTTCATTCTCTGCTCAAGCTCTTCATTCTCTGCTCAAGCACTTCATTCCCTGCTCAAGACATCCATTTCCTGCTCAAGCCTTCATTCTCTGCTCAAGCACTTCATTCTCTGCTCAAGCTCTTCATTCTCTGCTCAAGCACTTCATTCCCTGCTCAAGACATCCATTTCCTGCTCAAGCCCTTCATTCTCTGCTCAAGCACTTCATTCCCTGCTCAAGCCCTTCATTCCCTGCTCAAGCCCTTCATTCCCTGCTCAAGCCCTTCATTCCCTGCTCAAGCCCTTCATTCCCTGCTCATGCCCTTCATTCCCTGCTCAAGCCCTTCATTCCCTGCTCAAGCCCTTCATTCCCTGCTCAAGCCCTTCATTCCCTGCTCAAGCCCTTCATTCCCTGCTCAAGCCCTTCATTCCCTGCTCATGCCCTTCATCCCCTGCTCAAGCACTTCATTCCCTGCTCACGACATCCATTTCCTGCTCAAGCCCTTCATTCCCTGCTGATGCCCTTCATTCCCCGCTCACGACATCCATTTCCTGCTGATGCCCTTCATTCTCTGCTCAAGCCCTTCATTCTCTGCTCAAGTCCTTTATGCTATTCAGATGGTGCCAACAGTTCTGCCAGTGTTGATGAGTCAAAAGTTGCTTTCTGCAGGCATACGTTGGGGGTCAGATATAAGATTATCCAGAGGGAAATATAACTTATTTTCTTCAGCTGTCCTTCATTTTTAAACACCGGTATGATAAACATTAAAAACTGCACATTTGTTTTTTCAGTGCTCTCAGGCCTAAAAAAAAATCTCCTGACTACTGAAGAAAAAAGCCTCTACATCTGATGGCAAAATCACCAAGTTTGCAACATTGGGCACCCAGCAGGCCTTTGAGTCCCAAGGAAAACATTCTGCTGTTAAAACAAACGGCTGTTTTCCCTTACCGGTTCAATTTCCAAGCCAGCGAGAATTTATTTGCAAACCCGACAGGTTTCATTTTGAATTATTTCAATCTTCACACATCATTTCAAGCTCTGAATCCCTTCTTCAGCCCTCAAGCCACATCGTTTCGCCTTTCATTGATCCCAGGACCTTCCCTCGCATTGAAGTGTTTTTGCGGTTCCAACTTTGCGTGCAATGTTTCCGTATTTATGTGGGACAAGTGTTTTTTTTTAATGAAATGTAATTATGGCTCAGCTTTGGCTTTATGTGGGGAAAAAAACATGTTTTTAAAACATGTGTACATCCATTCAAGCGCAGCATTTAAGCGAGAGTCGGTCCGTGAGTAGAAGCCATTACCTGCAGAGCGCACAGTGACTGCTTGTCCTAGCGTTGGGACTGGTTAAAGCAATGCAGTATGCCTTCTTGAGCCTGCCCATAGTCTTGAAGATATACATCTTCCGTAGCATTTATGCAATATTATGAGGAACAAATCTAGACTTGATAAAATGAAACAAAAAAAAAACCTCTTTCTTTACACCCACCCCTACCACCTACTCATTGGTGAATCAGGCAAACATGCCACCAGTGTTGCCAGGTGCGGTTACAATGTGCGACTTTGGGCTTGTTTTTTTTACAAGTCGCTTGCAGAAATGAGGTCGTGGGTTGCGTTTTTTTTTTTGGCTTGTTTACAAAAAATTTGGTTGCTTGTTTTGAAGTGTAACAAGCGATGCCTTTTTTCACATTCGTGGTTAATATTGCTTCATGGCACAAGCTAACTTGTATTCGCGTACGTTTGGCTTTCTCCGTCCGTACTGTGCACAGAGCGCACCCCCCCCCCCCCCCCCGACCTCCACCCGCTACCCAGCCCACCAAAGCCCTTTTACAAGAGGCAGTCACTCTTTGACATAATTATCTGAACCCAGACTGCAATGCAGAAATCATGCTACCTAACCAAAAGGATTTTTTAAAGACCACTTCTAGTTATTTTTCTTGCTTGATGTCTGTCAAGGCTAATTACTATTTCGAGGAAAGTTGCCTTTCTGCGTCTAAAATGGCATAACTAGGTCATGGGGGTTTAAGAATGGGGTGTAATTAAACAACATTTGTAGTTTTGCAGGTGATTATGAGGAGGCCATGAACATTTTTGGCCAGGTTGAATCGGGTTTAACGATTTTTTTATCCTTGTATATTTCTGGTTGAAGTTTTGTAACCTGTTTTCAGAGTTGCAATGAAGTTGCAGAGAATTTATTCCTCAAGGCAAAAAGTCAAACGAATAAGCGTTTGGAGAAAAATTGGAATTACTTCAACAACCGTGTGCTTTGGCTTTTAGTAAGAGTTTATATGTCAGCCTTGATTATCCCATTGACAATGCTTTATTATACATCCATATATCTACTCTTATGATTATTCATAATGAACTGAAACCCAGTTTACGAGAGCTGGAGGAAATCTTGGGTGTAAACATTGCGTAAGTGGTTTAGTACGTCAACAAAGGTGTCTTATTCTGACTCCTAGCATATATGCTAATGGACTTGCTGCTGCTGCTTTTCAGATAAAAACAACTATTCATGAGCTGACTGTGTAATGTTTCCCTGTATTTTAATTGATGCGTTTTTGTGTGCGCGTCTTATAGCAGTTTAAGAGGGATAACAAAAGCAGTTTAGCTGGAGGCCGACGTGCGTGGAAACGAGCGAGACCCTACTTCAGCAGCATAACGGATGAGATGAGATAAGATGCGCGTTTGTGCGTCGCGTAACACCGGTTCATTCCAACCCTCTCTCGGGGGTTTTTTCCCCCCCTCACGTTTTGGATTGTAATTCGAGTTCCGATTGTTCCTCCGCTTATCCCGAGCGTTTTTTTTATACCTCGGAGTGGTGTTTATCTTCTGAAACCGTGGCCCAAATACGAGACGTAAGCTGAAAACAAATGTCCCCGTAATTCAGAGCAAGAAAGGATTCCCTGTCATTGCGCTCGGAATCTTTTGCTTGGTGTTCAAATCCAAGATTAGGGAAAAGCTTTCGAGGCGACGTTGTCCTCTATTGTACAAACCAACGCTGCATGCTAAATTACCGACATGCTCAGTTAGCTCCTCCGTAAAGTAAATTATTGTAATAGCCGTTTTTCAAACATCTGTAAAACATGCTTTTTTTTGGGAAAAGTTTGGAGGTACTGAACGCTTCCGCGTGGAGATTCTACTTGCTAAATCAAGTCATTATTAATGTGAATTTATTTATCTTCGTAGCTGATCCACATACTCAGGTCAATGCATATCGCACCTTGCAAGGAAGACCACTTCTACAAAGTAGCCTATTCTGCCCAGGCTAAGTGGCCTGGCCTTTTGGTGATGCAGTAATATATTACTGCACTGTGGACTGGGAGATCAGTGTTTGGGTTCTTTTGTTTGGCAAGTAAGTTCTTCACCTCCCCAAAAAATCTTCCCGCCTTGCTGTAATAGTTACCATTTATATGCATGTTAAATTTTCCTGAAATGACAGATTTTAAGCTTCAGCACCAGGCCTTCCTCAGTGGTACTGACAGTCAGAAATTGAGGTGCTTATGACACAGGAAGTCACGCTTTGCTCCATCAGCACACTCCTAATGCCCCTGGGCCCCTCTCTCCTCGGGCACCTGAGCCAAAGAATGAAGATATTAATTAACAGGACAGCCTGTCGGCCCTGTAGTGACGCATCCATCCTCAGCAGCCAACCGCATGTGGTGCGTTCGTTACTCTTTTACTGCGTAAGGCAATAAGATACTACAAAATGGTGGCTGTAAGGCTAAGATATGCATGCAGCCTGTTGTTTTCACTGGGCACCCTTGCAAAGGAGTGTGTGCTCCTGCGGGTAGTTACATGGCACCCTCGCGTTGCAGTTTTCCTAACCCCCGGGCCTTGTCACACAGTTTATTATTATTATTATTATTATGCTGTTAGAGAGGTGGATATTTTCACAGACACAGAGATGGTTCTCTTCTTTCCTTTAAAAGGGGGTCCACTGGCTCCTGAGATTAGGCCTCCATATCTGCCACTAGATTTAAAGGGCTGGTTCCATGACCTCAACCCCCCCCCCCCCCCTTCCCCCCCCAACTCCACTCTTCTGCCCCAGGAAATGGCGTAATAAATAAAGGTCCTGTGGAAGCTGAGAGTGCTGTGGGCCCTCTGGGGCCCTGTGTGTAGGCAGTACATTATTGGAATGTCAAAATTGAGAGGCCCCTGGTAGCCCCGCCCACGGCCCCATTTGTCAGAGACGGTACCGGGCTGACGTGCAGTCTGGGGATTTTTCACAGGATGCTGTGGCATTGTCTTCCTGTTTCCTGCCTTTCTGCACACCTAGTAGTGTCTCAGAGAAATACAGTCCATGATCTGACCTAAGGGGTTCCAAAGCTGTCGGCCGGGGGATCCACTGGTGATCGTGGAAAGGGATGGATCGTGAGATAACAAATGGGGAAAAAAATAGGTGTATGCAATACACTTTCCATTGATGATCAAACTAGTAAAATGTACTTTTTAAAAAAAGACAGTAGATCATTAACCCTGCTAGTCAGACAAGGAGAAAGCAGAGAGGGTCAGCTAAAGAGATGGGATCACAATCCAGAAATTGCTATGATGGGGATCAAACCCAAAACTACAGAGGACACTTTTAGATTTGTATATGGCCACTCTCCAGACTGCACCACACATCTCACCAGACTAGTCAGATTTAATGCTGATTATGTCACAGGCACTGCTCCAATTCCTGACCCGTTCTAATAGTTCAGGATAGTCCATGTGTCAGGATACATTTTAATAAGGAATGGGTCACAGGAAATGTGTTCACTTGTTAAGTGGGTTGTTCTTGGGAATCCCTGGGCCGGACAATAGAGGGCGCCACAAAGGCTGCTCCAGGGGGTGGCAGAATATTACCCAGGGCCTCTGAGTGTTGCTGAGCTGATCCAGGGCTCCTTTTTCTTTTAACACTGATCTCAGATCAGCCCCTCTGTCTCTCCTCACAATACCACCTGCCACAGTGGCTTTATTCTTACCACTCATCTCTCTCTCTCTCTCTCTCTCTCTCTCTTTCTCTCTCTGTGAGAATCAAGACTTCAAACATGCTTTTTGCAAGACAGAAACAAACGAAACGTAAATGTATCAAAAACAATAAATACGACGTACAGTCTTGCTCTTCTGTCTGTGAAAAGGAAACAACACACAGCCACTGCTGAGTGTCACACCAGCTAAACTTCACAAACCGTGAATCTTGACAGCGTGTCTGTGATTCTCCCTGCCAGTCTGTTTGTGCATTGCACATCTGCACATCTGTCTGTTCTGTCTGCCATGTGTGTGCGTGTGTGTGTGCACGTGTGTGTGTGTGCGCATGTGTTTGTGTATGTGCATGTGTGTGTGTGTTTGTGCGTGTGCGTGTGTGTGTGTGTTTGTGTGTGCATGTGTGCTCGTGTGTGTGTTTGTGCATGTGTGTGCGTGCGCATGTGTTTGTGCGTGTGCGTGCGTGTCTGTGTAATTAACTGGACTAGTAACTTAGGGGTTGAAATCCCAGGTTGGGCACTGATGTGCCCTTGAGCAAATGGCACTTAACCAGAACCGATTCAGTAAATATGCAGCCGCATGAATATGCAGCATTTAAAAATCTGAGCTGTGTGAGTGTCTGAGATATGGAGATCTCCTGCGCGGTTAAATGGAAAGTAATGATAATAAACGGGGGTGTGTTTTATCTCTGTGCTCGCTCTGCGCGTGCGCCTCCTTCCTCACGCTGCGTTTGCGTCCCCGCTCCAGAGATCGGGGACCTGCGGGAGCTGGAGACGCTGGACGTGTCCATGAACCTGCTGGTGGCGCTGCCCGCACGGCTGCACCGCTGCCGCGCCCTGCAGTGCCTGACCGCCGACCGCAACGGCCTGCGCGGCCTGCCCCGCCAGCTGTGCCAGCTGCGCAGCCTCAACGAGCTCTCCATGGCCGCCAACCGCCTGAGAACCTTACCGCTGGGTGAGCCGGGGGGCCTGCTGGGAACAGGGAATCAATCGATCGATTAATTGATTAAGCAATTAATCGATCGATTGATCGATCAACCGATTCATCAATTGATCAATCAATCAAACAATCAATTAATCAATTTGCTAACCAACCAATCAAGCATACAGTCAACCAATTTACCAATTCACCTAGTAATCAGACGAACAGCCATCAAACTAACAATTATACAAACAACCAATTGGAATACCAATTTATTTCACCTTTCCTGGGGGATTTGCCACAAAGCATTTTACACCTCTATCAACCCTAGTGAGGTGGATAGAGCTGTCAGAGTTTTCTCTTTTCTTTGATATTTGCTATATTTCTGGCCTTGCCCCTCCCCTCAGAAAGAGAAAGCTTCAATGCACCCCCCCCCCCCATATTTACCCTCCCCGTTAAAAAAATTTGGGGTTCCCTTCCAAATGTTTCAGAAAAAAGTGGTTGGGGTCGAAGCGAAATCGTTGTTTACCTGTGAGGAAAGAGCGGTGTCGATCTCTCTCGGGTGCGTTATCTTATTGGCAGATGAGCCAGCCCCCTGCCAAATGGAAGTGCTTTCGGGGGCTATGGAAACGTGCGCGTGCGAACGCGTGAGCCAGCGCCCCCAATTCTGAAACAAAGACCAATCTGCCTTCGGGAAGAAACAGATTATCTTGTCATTTAGATTTTTTAGACTTTGAAACAGAAGGGCTGTTATTTGGAGGGGAGCTGATTTTCGTGGATCAATTTCTTTGGTTTTTAAAAAATACATTTGTAGATTTAAGGAGCACGTGGAATAAACCTTGAGGTGATAAAAATGGCATTAAATAGTGTAATGAAGACAACAGTATGTACGGTATTTACAGAACATAGACTGATCTTTATTTGACTGATCTATATTAGACTTTCTTTATTCATGGTGATATGGGATATATATTTTATATATAGATTATATGTCATATTCCCCCATGTATTTCCCAGACCAACATTCAGCTTTCATAACTCCTCTTGTGTGAAAACTGACGTAGCCGGCATTAGCTGAACCCGGATGGTGCGGCTGATCCAGGAATGCTGAATCTGGCTGAATCCAGGGTGTGGCTCTGGTCTGGATCCTCCTGCGTGATCGGCTTGGGGGGGGGGGGTCAGTTTTTGCCCAGGCGGGGGCACAGAGCCCCCTCCCACAGCGGAGTATTGGGGTCCTGCTGTTCCTCATTAGGCAAAGTGCGGTGCTTCTCTGTAATGCACAATGACAGTGAAATCCCTCCAGAGCAGTTATCCAGAAACACGGGGGAGAACACAGGAGACAGGGCTCACATGTAAAACATTTCCAGCACAGTGCTAGAGATCTACCTGTGTTGATGTTGATGTTGATGTTATTATTATTATTATTATTATTATTATTATTATTATTATTTTTGGCATGGGAAGAATGCTGTAGCGGGCAGCAGTCCTCTTGTCCTGGAGCTGCTTGCGATGGCCACCATGTGCAGGGGTTTCTCAGAGCTTCAGGTTTCTCAGAGGACTGAGCTGCTCTTCTGGGGCTTTTTGCTGTTGTGTTTCTGTGCAGTGATTTACGCAGTCCACACACAGTAAGGATTTTACACAGTACACACACAATAAAGAGTTTACACAGTACACACACAGTAAGGATTTTACACAGTACACACACAGTAATGATTTTACACAGTACACACACCGTAAAGATTTTCACCATACACACACCATAATGATTTTACACAGTACACACACCGTAAATATTTAACACTGCTGTGAAGTGAAGCACATCGGTGATAATAATCACCTCAGCTTCTGGAATGCTCTTGGTTTGAGTGTTTAATTTTAACTGCCTGGATATGAGAGGAAGCCAGTGGCTGATGATTCCCCTTTAATAATTCTGGGAGCAGAGCAGGAGCAGTGTTAGAGGAGAGCAGGAGCAGTGTTAGAGGAGAGCAGGAGCAGTGTTAGAGGAGAGTAGGAGCAGTGTTAGAAGAGAGCAGGAGCAGTTTAGAGGAGAGCAGGAGAAGACTTAGAGGAGAGTAGGCGCAGTCTTAGAGGAGAGCAGGAGCAGTCTTAGAGGAGAGTAGGAGCAGTGTTAGAGGAGAGCAGGAGCATTCTTAGAGGAGAGCAGGAGCAGTCTTAGAGGAGAGCAGGAGCAGTGTTAGAGGAGAGCAGGAGCAGTCTTGGAGGAGAGCAGGAGCAGTCTTAGAGGAGAGTAGGAGCAGTCTTAGAGGAGAGCAGGAGCAGTCTTAGAGGAGAGTAGGAGCAGTCTTAGAGGAGAGTGGGAGCAGTCTTAGAGGAGAGCAGGAGCAGTCTTAGAGGAGAGCAGGAGCAGTCTTAGAGGAGAGCAGGAGCAGTCTTAGAGGAGAGCAGGAGCAGTGTTAGAGGAGAGCAGGAGCAGTCTTAGAGGAGAGCAGGAGCAGTCTTAGAGGAGAGTAGGAGCAGTCTTAGAGGAGAGCAGGAGCAGTCTTAGAGGAGAGAGGAGCAGTTTAGAGGAGAGGAGCAGTCTTAGAGAGAGCAGAGCAGTCAGGGGGCAGGGAGTCTTAGAGGAGAGCAGGAGCAGTCTTAGAGGAGGGCAGGGGCATGTGGAGCTGGGGAGGGAGACTGATGATGGGGGTATCTCTCTCTCTCAGATCTAGGGCGCTCGCCAGAGCTGCAGTTCGTCTTTGTCGACAACAACGTTCACCTGAAGGGTCTCCCGTCCTCTCTCTACAGCAAGGTGATCGGCTGCAGCGGGTGAGCGATCGTCCTGTCTCCTCCTCTCTCCCCCTCTCTCCTCTCTTTTCCCTTCCCTCTCTCTTTCTTTCCCTCTCTTTACCCTCCTCTCCGTCTCTCCTCTAGTCCCTGTTCCCCTCTCTCTTTCAGGTTATGCATCTTTGGTGGTGGTCAAACTGCTCTTGTTTCCTCTGGCGTCAGTGCCATGATTCAGGGCTCTGTGCTGCAGAGATGTGTTGTGATTGGTTGTCCTGTTCCTGTAGTCGTGAGCCAGTGCAGTGATTGGCTGTCCTGTCCCTGTAGTCGTGAGCCAGCACAGTGTTTGGCTGTCCTGTCCCGTCCCTGTAGTTGTGAGCCAGCACAGTGATTGGCTGTCCTGTCCCTGTAGTCGTGAGCCAGTGCAGTGATTGGCTGTCCTGTCCCTGTAGTTGTGAGCCAGCACAGTGATTGACTGCCCTGTCCCTGTAGTTGTGAGCCAGCACAGTGATTGGCTGTCCTGTCCCTGTAGTCGTGAGCCAGCACAGTGTTTGGCTGTCCTGTCCCGTCCCTGTAGTTGTGAGCCAGCACAGTGATTGGCTGTTCTGTCCCTGTAGTCGTGAGCCAGCACAGTGATTGGCTGTTCTGTCCCTGTAGTCGTGAGCCAGCACAGTGATTGGCTGTCCTGTCCCTGTAGTTGTGAGCCAGCACAGTGATAGGCTGTTCTGTCCCTGTAGTCGTGAGCCAGTGCAGTGATTGGCTGTTCTGTCCCTGTAGTCGTGAGCCAGTGCAGTGATTGGCTGTCCTGTCCCTGTAGTCTGGGGCCAGCGCAGTGATTGACTGTTCTGTCCCTGTAGTCGTGAGCCAGCGCAGTGATTGACTGTTCTGTCCCTGTAGTCTGGGGCCAGCGCAGTGATTGGCTGTCCTGTCCCTGTAGTCGTGAGCCAGCACAGTGATTGACTGCCCTGTCCCTGTAGTTGTGAGCCACACAGTGATTGACTGCCCTGTCCCTGTAGTCGTGAGCCAGTGCAGTGATTGGCTGTCCTGTCCCTGTAGTCGTGAGCCAGTGCAGTGATTGGCTGTCCTGTCCCTGTAGTCGTGAGCCAGCGCAGTGATTGGCTGTCCTGTCTCTGCAGGTGTGGCCTGTCTCCGCAGGTGTCTGAGAGGCTGCTGTCCGTCGCGCTCGGGGACGTGACCATCCCGCTCCCGGTGGAGGTGCAGGCCGTCGGCATGGAGACGGAGTGCGTGGTGCCCCTGCAGGAGCTGGCTATGAGGGCCTTGCACAGCGCACACCAGTCGAGCGCCCCCCACAGGGGTAAGAGAGTAACTACAGTGATGCCCTTCAGTCCCTCACTCACAACACTGTTTCCCATAATGTGCCCAAAGAAGTCCTTTCTTTTCAACTCCTATGGATTCTTTAAGAGGGTCTTTAATAATAATAATCATCACAATTATCCTAATAATTATTGTAATAATAGTTATTTTTGCATAGAGGATACCCAGTGTGACTTCTTGGCGATAATATATTTTTGTATTCCTGAGAGTAACGCTTGTGTGTTCTCCACTACTGTACGCCACTCTGGATTAGAGCGTCTGCTAAGTGTCTGTAATGTAATACGAAATTGTGAAGACTTCTTTGTACACAGCAGCCTTCTGTTTAACACGCTATCCATTAATCCTTTTACTGAGTTAAGCACCGTTGCTCAGGGGCTCAGAGCCTGAGGTTTGAACCTGAAGACTGAGTTACGGGCACAGCTGTAATCTGTACAGCGCAGTGTGCTGCTCTATTGAGCAGCTGCAGAGATCACATTATGTGTCAGGATTTCACCGCTGTTTGACCCTTCCCCTCCAAGGGCTCGCTGTTTACATGAAGTGGACGGTCCAGATCATAGGGCATAGGGCCCAGCACGGAGGGCCCAGCGCGGAGGGCCCAGATCATAGGGCCCAGCATAGAGGGCCCAGCAGTTAGGGCCCAGCGCAGAGGGCCCAGCAGTTAGGGCCCAGCGCAGAGGGCCCAGCAGTTAGGGCCCAGCGCAGAGGGCCCAGCAGTTAGGGCCCAGCACGGAGGGCCCAGAGTTAGGGACCAGTCGCGAGGCCCAGGCATGGAGGGCACCAGCGCAGAGGGCCCCAGCGAGCAGGGCCCAGCGCAGATGGCCCAGCGTAGGGCCACACGGTAGGGGCCAGTAACCATAGGTCTGGAGCTCGGGCCCAGCATGGAGAAAGGCCAGTCCTGCGCAGTCTCGCCAGGGAGAGGGAGCGGCTCTCTACGCCTCGCTGGCCAATCGGAATCAGGCCTATAAACCTGCATGCGTCCGCAGTTGAGGCCATAAAAGATGAGAAGAGCTGGGCGAGTCCGTATGGGGCAGCCCGCGCACACGGAGAGAGTGAGCTGACTGCTCATCGCTGCTCGCTCTGACCAACTGGCAGAACTGCTGTAATGCGGTCCTGCATGGGATGGAGCTGATGGTAGACTGCGTGGTACTGTGTTCGGTTATTGTGTGCCCTAGACGTGTGGTCATACCTGACTGTGTGGGTACTGACTAATCGATGCTGACTGCGTCTGTACCAACTGTGTCAGTACTGACTGTATCGGTACTGATTGCGTTGATGCTGACTGTTGGTACTGACTGCGTTGATACTGTGTCGGTATTGAATGTGTCTGCACTAAGCGTGTCTATACTGACTGTGTTGGTACTGACTATATCAGAACTGACTGTGTTGATCCCGGCTGTGTCAGTACTGACTGAGGGTAGCAGCCTCTCGGAGCAGCGCGTACATGGCTGGGCGTCGGCCGCGTGAGGGTTGGGTTGGCAGGGATGGCCGCTGTGCCCCTGCACGATAGCAACTGAGCGGCCCTTGGATCTCTGGAGGAAGTTGCGGTGATTATTGTGCATTCCAAATACTTTTGCCCCGGATAAACATTTTTTTAATTAGGCGGAATAAAGCAGATGAGCGTTTTGAAGTGCCGTCCAATGAAAGTTACTGGCGGAAAGATCAACAGCGGACTAATGCATGTGGGGTGGTTCTGCGTGAAGAATGACTAGGCAGTTAGCGTGTTGTCTGGCACGCACAACTACACATTTTCCCTTTCCATTTTTACATTTGTTTTGTCTCTTTTCCTGAACTGTCTCGGCCATTTCAAGCCCATGCAGATTTACACTGACCGTGCATGTGCACACACATGTTTGCGGACAGCAGAGGTGGACTACCCGTTCCTGGAGCTGACGTACTGCACATTCTCTCTTTCTTCAAGCTGAGCCTTTAATTGGACCGAGTTGTTGGTTGCTGAGACTGTGAAAATATTTTATACTTGAAAGATGCGGTCTGCCCTTTCCTGATGTGTGTGTGAGAGAGAGATAGAGAGGGAGAGAAAGAGGGAGAGAGAGGTAGAGAGTGAGTGAGTGTGTGTGTGCGTGAGAGTGTGAGAGAGAGAGGGAGTGAGGGAGGGGAGAGAGAGAGAGAGGGGGAGTGAGTGTGTGTGAGAGAGAGGGAGAGAGAGAGAGTGAGTGAGTGTGTTAGAGAGAGAGAGAGAGTGCAGGCCAGTGTCTGATAAAGAACACAAAGCTTATTTTGTGTGTTTGTGCGCACAGCGCTGAGGGCTCTTGTTTTAGTGCTGAGTCCTAGAGTGCCGTTGCTGGCCCCGCGCCGGTCCGGCCCCTGTCTGGGTCGGCTCGAGCAGAACCGCGGCGTGAAAACCGGAGAGCCGGCGGGCGCGCCGCGGCAGTTACAGCCGGATCTCGCGGGAAGCGGCGGAGCCCCGTCGCTAACGAGCGCCGCGCGGCCCCGTCCTTCGCCGCCTGCCGAACGCGTGGAACCCCCCGGCGGCGCGGCGCGTCTGCAGTCTGACGCCGGCGCCGGAATCAACCCGCCGGATCGGCCCATGACTGGACACGGCCCCCGAGCCCCACCGGCCAGCCGCGGCTCCGATCCCGCGCCTGCAGTCTGCAGCGAGGTCTCTCAGACACCTACAGGCGGGAGAGAGAGGTCGTCTCCAAAGTCACCGACGAGCAAGGAAGGGGTGGGGGGAGTGTGGCCACGCCCTTCATCCGCTATCCCCCCCCCCCCCCCCCCCCGGGACCAGATGATTCCAGGCAGACGGCGTTCTCACACCTCACTGCCGAGAAAACCCTCGAACCCTGACCAATGACCCTGCCAAAACATGGCTTCATCTTCTACTGCACGTCCAGCTGGAGCTCCACGCATACGCCCCTGATGGAATCCATGTGTCTGTGTGTCTCTCTCCTTCTCTCTGTCTGTCTGTCTGTCTGCCTGCCTGCCTGCATGTCTGTCTGTCTGTCTGCCTGCCTGCATGTCTGTCTGTCTGTCTGTCTGTCTGCCTGTCTGTCTGTCTCTCACTCTGTCTTTATCTTGCTATAAAACATTATGATTATTATTGTACTGTATTGCTGTTGTTTAGCCCCTCTCATGAATCTGGAAGCACTCTTATGGCGAGGCAGGAGCTGACTCACCTCAGCTGAGGCTTCCATTTGGCCCTGGAACACTGGCCACACGTCAGCCGAGGCAAAGAGAGGGATTCACTACCAGCAGGATCATCTGACAGCCAGACTGAGAGAGAGGGAGAGAGAGAGGGAGAGAGAGAGGGAGAGAGAGGGAGAGAGAGGGAGAGAGAGGGAGAGAGAGGGAGAGAGAGCCTTGGGCACTGGACCTTACCACTGGAGTGTCACAGGATCCAGAAGGTTTAACGTCACGTCTGAAAGGGACCTGGATCAACCTGAGACGCGGTTCTCTAGTTGTTTTAATGCTTAAGATTTTTTTTTTACAACGAAAGTGTGTGAGGAATAGAAGCTGCGTCTGTGTGACGTTGATGAATTTGGGTTCATTTCTGTCAGCGGCACATCCAGACGAGCAAAACAGACGGCTGGGTTTGGCCGCTGTGAGCTGCTCTTCTCTCCTCCTCTTTAAACACTCCTAGGGATGCTGCTCTTTAACAGTCACCTGGAAATGATCAGCTGAGGTGGACATCTAACGGGAATGTGAAGTTAATTCGATGATTTATTGAATCGCATATCAATAAATATTAATGATGGACCCCTGGTATGGCATTCAGTGTTTTGTTCAGCCTGGTACTGCAAGGTTATTGGTTTGTCCAACCAGGCACTATCCCTCTGGGTTTCTTTCTGAAGGAAAACCCTAGGTCAGCTCTGAAGCTGTGTATCAGTGTGTACAGGTCTTCATTGTGGAGCTTCCTGTCCTTGAAAAATACCAAAATTAAGCATGCTGTTACTGTTTTCTCCCCCACCCTCAGAGGTGAATTTCCTGCCCCAGGTCCTGTTACCCAGAATCCTCCTGGAGCTGCTGGGGTGCCCCGTGGGTCACTGTCACCACTGCGGCCGGGCCATGTTCACCATCGTCTACCCCAAGATCGTCCCCCTGAGCGAGACCGCGCTGGCCGGCGTGCACCTCAGGTAGTCCCCGCCCCTCCCATGCTCCTCCCCCTGCCCCTCCCCCTGGCCCTCCCTGCTTCACCCCGCCCCTCCCATGCTCCTCCCCCTGCCCCTCCCGCTTCACCCCGCCCCTCCCATGCTCCTCCCCCTGCCCCTCCCTGCTCCTCCTCCTGCTCCTCCCTGCCTCCTGCTCCCCCGCCCTCAGCTCCCATCTCCTCCCCTCCTCCCCCTGGCCCTCCCCGCTTCACCCCGCCCTCCCATGCTCCTCCCCTGGCCCTCCTGCTTCACCCCGCCCTTCCATGCTCCTCCCCTGCCCCTCCCATGCTCCTCCTCCTGCCCCTCCCCGCTTCACCCCGCTCCTCCCATGCTCCTCCTCCTGCCCTCCCCGCTTCACCCTGCCCCTCCCATGCTCCTCCCCCCACCCCTCCCATGCTCCTCCCCCGCTCCTCCTCCTGCCCCTCCCCGCTTCACCCTGCCCTCCCATGCTCCTCCCCCGCTCCTCCTCCTGCCCCTCCCCGCCCCTCTCATGCTCCTCCCCCTGGCCCTCCCTATCCTGCCTCCCCTCCACATCACAGCTACTCCCCACTCTCTCCCCCGCCACACCCCTCCATAACCACAACATGCTATCACACCCTTCATTAATTCGTACTCTCTCAAGGTTGGGCCCGTGGGCGGGGACTCGTTGCCCCCCCCGCGTGCAGGAGGTGCGGTTTCCCCCTCCCTCCTGAGCGTCACTCACAGAAAGCTCTGCAGCTGAGCGGGGTGGGGGTCACAGTCACCCACTGCTTTCGGTTCCAGCTCGGATAGGTACATACACCAAAGTGCATGCACTCTGCACACACACACACACGCAGACACACGTACACACACGCGCCGCCCTGACCCAGGACCCCCCCCCCCCCCCATGGTGCGTGTTCATGCCGTATTCTGCTGTTTCTGAGGAGGGGGCACCCCCCCCCCCCACACACACACGCACACACACACACACACACACACACCCCTGCTGTGTGCGTGATTGGTGGTGCTGTTCCTGGGGCAGGGGGACTCGGGCTGCTGAGCTAATTGAAAGGGAAGGTGGTGTGTGTTTGCTTCCTCTCCACAGCCCTGCTTTGATGGAGCCAGGAGTGCTACATTACTGTGGGGTTCGCCCAGTTCACTCTCTGTGTGTGTGTGTGTGTGCACGTGTGTGTGTGTGTGTGTGTGTGCTCGTGTGTATGTGTGCGTGCGTGTGTGAGTGTGCATGTGTGTGTGTGTGTGTGTGTGCGTGCACGTGTGTGCGCGTGTGTGCGCGCGTGTGTCTGCATGTGTGTGTGTGCGTGCGTGTGTGTGTGCGTGTGTGCAGAGTGCATGCATTTTTGTGTATGTCTGGTGACCGAGCTGTCTGTGTGTGCACGTGTGTGTGTGTGTGTGTGTCTGTCTGCCTGAATGTTATGTGAGTTATGTGAGGTTTATGAGTGTATGCAGGATTACTTGGGCAGCCAGCCAAAAACCAGGGAGGGGGCGAATAAATGGCTATAAATCCCATGCCTTGTTGGAAGGGGCTCCTGTCACCTCCTGGCCTAAAGCCCCCCGCCCCTGTCAGCAGTGACAGGACAGAGGGAGTGTAGCTCTGACCCAAAGCCACGCCCCCCGCCCCTGTCAGCAGTGACAGGACAGAGAGAGTGTAGCTGTCGCCCAAAGCCACGCCCCCTGCCCCGTCAGCAGTGACAGGACAGAGAGAGTGTAGCTCTGACCCAAAGCTCCGCCCCCCACCCCTGTCAGCAGTGACAGGACAGAGGGAGTGTAGCTCTGACCCAAAGCCACGCCCCCCACCCCTGTCAGCAGTGACAGGACAGAGAGAGTGTAGCTCTGACCCAAAGCTCCGCCCCCCGCCCCTGTCAGCAGTGACAGGACAGAGAGAGTGTAGCTGTCGCCCAAAGCCACGCCCCCCGCCCCTGTCAGCAGTGACAGGACAGAGAGAGTGTAGCTCTGACCCAAAGCTCCGCCCCCCGCCCCTGTCAGCAGTGACAGGACAGAGGGAGTGTAGCTCTGACCCAAAGCTACGCCCCCCACCCCTGTCAGCAGTGACAGGACTGTGAGAGTGTAGCTCTGACCCAAAGCCACGCCCCCCGCCCCTGTCAGCAGTGACAGGACAGAGAGAGTGTAGCTGTCGCCCAAAGCCACGCCCCCTGCCCCGTCAGCAGTGACAGGACAGAGAGAGTGTAGCTCTGACCCAAAGCTCCGCCCCCCACCCCTGTCAGCAGTGACAGGACAGAGGGAGTGTAGCTCTGACCCAAAGCCACGCCCCCCACCCCTGTCAGCAGTGACAGGACAGAGAGAGTGTAGCTCTGACCCAAAGCTCCGCCCCCCGCCCCTGTCAGCAGTGACAGGACAGAGAGAGTGTAGCTGTCGCCCAAAGCCACGCCCCCGCCCCTGTCAGCAGTGACAGGACAGAGAGAGTGTAGCTCTGACCCAAAGCTCCGCCCCCCGCCCCTGTCAGCAGTGACAGGACAGAGGGAGTGTAGCTCTGACCCAAAGCCACGCCCCCCACCCCTGTCAGCAGTGACAGGACAGAGAGAGTGTAGCTCTGACCCAAAGCTCCGCCCCCCGCCCCTGTCAGCAGTGACAGGACAGAGGGAGTGTAGCTCTGACCCAAAGCCACGCCCCCCACCCCTGTCAGCAGTGACAGGACAGAGAGAGTGTAGCTCTGACCCAAAGCCACGCCCCCCACCCCTGTCAGCAGTGACAGGACAGAGAGAGTGTAGCTCTGACCCAAAGCCACGCCCCCCACCCCTGTCAGCAGTGACAGGACAGAGAGAGTGTAGCTCTGACCCAAAGCCACGCCCCCCACCCCTGTCAGCAGTGACAGGACTGTGAGAGTGTAGCTCTGGCATGGTTAGCACAGGGGTGGTGATTTATGGTCCTCATTGAGGAAATGAAAGATGGAGCTCAAATGTGAAGTGGTAGTGGTGGGGGGGGGGGGGAGTGGGCAGGACCTTTAGATTTTTGTGCTGTTAGTCTATGTTGTGTTACGGTCCTTTGTGGTCAGTGTCTAATGTGTTGCGGTCATTCTTAATGAGTTGTCCTGTGGTAATTCACAGTAACCGTTTCCCTCCGGTCGCCGCCGGCTGTCTGTTCTCCGTCCCTTTTATGGTCGTTGCCTCTTTCTCTGTGGTGAACAGGACGAGGGTGAGCTTCGTGGTGTACTGCTGCTCCAGCCAGTGCGTCCGGGCGTTCAGCTTCCAGACCTGAGGCCCGGGCTGTGAGGGGGGAGGGCTCCATGTTCCTGTGGACCGGAGTCGGTCCCCACTGCTGCCGAACTGAGGGGTGGGACCGAGCCACCCAGTCAAGGGCCCTCTCTCCACCGGCCAGGGAGATCAGGGTCTGAATTAAACACTTCCAAAATGTTCCAAAATTAAAAAAAAAAAGTTTTAATCTTCTTAACAATTTTCGACCTGGGTTGAATCTGTCAGCTGCTTCAAAAGCAGTCCTTTCTGAAGGAATTGAGAGACGTTTTCAACAGCAGCATTGACACTGACCTGCTAACTAGTTGGTCTGTAAAAGAAGAATATGAAATGTTAACATTAACAGCTGTGGGATCAGAACCTGATTTGCAGAATCTTACTGCACTGGCATCCTCATCCATCTGTCTGCTCTAAAACTCTTTTTTATTGTCTCTCAGTTTTTGCTTCTTTTTTTTTTCCAGATCCGTTTGAACTTGACGAATAAACAATTGAGAACAATTAATTGTGAAATAAGCCTATTCCTTTGTGGGCTGAGTCTCTTCTGTTTTCAGTAGACGCTGAATGAATGGGAGAGTTTTGTGGCGCAGTAAGCGAATGCGTGTGTTTGAAACTGCGTCTTCAGGTCCGTTGTTATGTGACTGTTGTCGAAGGCCACCACAGCGACTGAGGTTTGGCTTCACTGTGGCAAAACGCAGTTTGGCAAAACCGTGCGTTTCGTGGTCTGTTAACTAGCATTGGCTCGGGCCTGACGGTATTCTGCAGTTTATAGCCTGTTTTCACTCTGAGGCTTTTCAGTGGCGTGTGGGGTTCTAGCGGTGTTTACGCCACTAAGCTGTTTACTCTCTGAATCATGGAATTCCACAGAGTGATCTTCATTAGTGTCACCCCCCCCCACACAATTTTCCACTCTCAAAAAGCCTTATGGGAAATGTAGTGAAAACCCCAGTGCATTGAGAACTCACTCGGGGGACGCTCCTCTCCAAATCGTGCTGTTTTTGTTTCTCCATTCTTAGCAAGTAACCCAGAGACAGCTATGAAAAGGCTCAGGAAATCCATCCCAAAAATAGCAGACAGACGTTATAAAACAGCATAAAAATGGAATCACCTATATCAGTGGTGACTTATTGCAGCGAAATAACCATTTTAATTTTCAAATCTATCAGGAAACTTAATGTACAGGCACCCAGTTTTTAAGGATCTAAAAGTTAATATCTGTGTCAAATGGTGAGCATGAAAATTCCGTATTTGTAATTAATTGGCAGTTATGGAACCGAGACGCAGCTAAGGAACCAGAGAGCTCGGGCAGTGGTGTTTAGTACCTATACCCCCCTCTGTACGCCCTTTGATACCATGACAACAATAGTGACTGACTTAATGAGCAAGCGTAACCTTTTTTTCTTCACAAATTCAGTTAAAACATGAATTCAAGTTAAGTTTTAGTGATTGCTGAATGTGCTGAACTGTGTTTGTGGGGGTAAAAAAAAAAGCTTTTTTATATTTGAATTGTATAAAGTTGAGACTGATGCTGATTGGATCCCGGTCGTTTTCCCTTTATGACTTTGTGCGCTCTCGCCAATTCTGCTGCTTGAGGACGCGTTTGATGGGCCGGCGTGTTTGGAGGGGGGCCCGGTGTTTACCTTGGACTGGGCGCGGTGCGGCGCGGCCAGGCCCACACCTCATTGCAGAGGACGGATGAAGAGGCAGCGGCGCTCCCCACAGACCGTAAAACGACAGAGCCGGTCATCGATCGCCCCTGTAAATCTCCTCCAGACTGAGCGAAGGGGAGGGGGGCGGGGGGGGCGGGGGGCGCTGGGATCGTTCGCTTTCTCCTTGGAGGAGGAGGTTTTTTTGGGACACGAGAAGTCAGCCGGTTCGCCGTAAACCGCGGTTTTACCGTAAAGCCGCGGTCCTTCGTGTTCGAGAGCCTCGATGTGCGGTCTGCTCCTTTTTTGTTGCGCTTAATTGATTGATTAATTGATTTATTACAGCTGTTGATTACACTAACTCGCCTCGCCTTGTTTTTTTGAGTCTGAGTTATTCACTGATTTTAAGATGAAAGCAAGAACCAAGAACCTTGTGGCTCTCATGGACCAGGTTAAAGATCCCTGTATTTAAGACATTTCTTGTTATAATATCAGGTTTCCTGTTTTAAGAAACTCTTTTTTAGGCTTTTTAATTGAGCTGTTCTTATGATTCATTCAAGTTTTTTGTTTACTCAGGTGAATGTGTAAAATTGCGTTTAGGATTACAGAGCGGTTGCTTCATCCCCTCCAGACTGTTTCCAGGCCCCCTGTTTTCTGGTAGTGATGCAGCCCCCCCCCCCCTCCCAGCTGTGCTGTGTGTTTTGAAACCCTGTTCCCCGCAGCCGAGCAATTATTCCCAAGTGCCCCCCCACCTTATACCCCTCTCACAGACGCATCTCCCCCAGCTCCCCGACCCCTCCCTCTGGAGCCAGGCTGGCACGCGGGCTCTTTAATCATGTGCGATCGGGCCTTGGGCAAACGAGAGGGGCTGCGGCAGCACCGCCGCGAACCCCCCCTCCTCCTTGGCCTGGCTTCGGCTCGCGCTGGCCGCGGCCGTCACCACAGTGGGAACCTTCCATCGGATCGTGTTGTCCCAAAATTTCACGCTTTCCCCCCGCATAAAATATGACTGAGCGTTCTGCTTGATAGAAAAGGCTTTTGCTTTGTAAAGCGGTGAGCGGTGTGTGGACTCATCCCCTGGGTGGCATGTGGACTCATCCCCTGGGTGGTGTGTGGACTCATCCCCTGGGTGGCATGTGGACTCATCCCCTGGGTGGTGTGTGGACTCATCCCCTGGGTGGCCTGTGGACTCATCCCCTGGGTGGCCTGTGGACTCATCCCCTGGGTGGTGTGTGGACTCATCCCCTGAGCGGCGTGTGGACTCATCCCCTGGGCGGCGTGTGGACCATCCCCTGGGTGGCGTGTGGACTCATCCCCTGGGTGGCGTGTGGACTCATCCCCTGGGTGGTGTGTGGACCGATCCCCGAGCGCCGGTCAAGCTGCGTGTGGTTGTGCAGTGGGACAGACTTCATAATAATAATAATAATAATAATAATAATAATAATAATAATAATAATACATTTTATTTATATAGCACCGTTCCAGAGCCCAAGGTCGCTTAACAAAGTTAAAATGGTAAAAAACAGTTAATAAAGTACAGTAAATGCAATCCCCTCCACACAGTTGGGACAGACAGACCACAGGTGCCTGATTGGCTGTGAGTTTCATTTGTCCAACTGTGGGGTCAAATCCGCTGATGGAAGCCATGTCTCCCAGAACAACACTATGGTCAGTTGTGCACAGCTGCACAGTCCGTATTTGCATAGGCTGGATTTCATACCTTCTGCATTGAAAAGCAGCCCTTTGCAGATCTGCATTTTATGAAACGCATAATGCAGAATTGTGAATATGAACATCAGCTTGCTCTTTGAAAGCTGGCATCATATCCCCTTGTGGCAGAGTATTTCTTTTAAAAGCAGTCCTGTGCCGCTCTTTTTTTCACTTTGAAAGCAAATCTCAATCAACACATTTCCTGAATGCAAAATGAATCGCACAAAAGACAGCATGTTGTAGCTCACTTACGGCACCACAGGGGTACCGGTTAATTAGAGACAATGTACAGGTATGTAAAGGTTGCCAGTGGAATGACACCATTTTACCGGGGAGCAGGGGGGTGTGATGTCAACTTCTGTAGCAGATGTTCACATGCTAACTCTTGCTTGTAAACTTGCGCGTGCTAAAAACAGACACGGCTCGCTGGTTGTGCCGTAGCTGTCAGGTTAGGGAAGAGGGCTGCGGAGCACGTGCGGTAAGAACCAGACCTCGGGTGGCTCAGTGGCTTCAAGGCCCCCGGTTTTTTTTTTGTTTTTTTTTTTCAGAGTGGCAGCCATTGTGTCATTTATTACATCACAATGGCCATCTCCGCACAATGGAAGAGAGTTCCACGTTATGATTGTCGGCAGGTGTTCGTGGCGACTGCGGAAGGGGGTGGGGTTATCCTGTGGGGCTGCGCTGGACCCAAACCGCATATCCAGGGACAAAGAACCACAGACAGACACCCTCACTATGCTGGAATTCCCCTCTTTGTCCCAGTGCGGAGTCGGTTATGGGAAAATCCAACAGGAAAATCCAAATGGGTAACTGACTTCTCAGGGGCTGCATGAGGCTACGGATGAAGAAATTTCAGGTCATTCAGATTAGGGGGGGGGGCAGGGGAATGTGTGTTTAAAGGTGGGGGGGGGGGGGGGGAATCACGGGCGGGGGCAGGAGCCTTCCGGTGCGGTGTTGACTGATTGACTGTCGGCAGGCTTTCTCGTATGACATATGTCATATTTTATATAACACTCCGGTCTCCCACTTCCTGGATGCGTTAAACAGTACGAAGCATATGGGCTAGCTCGGCGGTAATACAGAGCAATGATAACGCCGCAGTGCAGTCATACCAGATTGCAGCAATAACGGCGCTAATGATGATGATAGCGATGGTAATTAAAACAAAAGTTAAAAAAGAAAGAAGAAAAAGCCCATCAGGAATGTAATGGCGTAGGTGAGATGAGGATTTTGCGTCGCGGTCCTGGCGGGTCCTGCTGTTTTATGTGTTTTGGTTGGATGTGGGCTTTGCTTGGAGACGGTCCTGTTTTTAATAGCTCTCCTCCGAGCCTGCCAGGCTGTCCCCGCGTAGGGTTTGCTGGCGACCTGCGATTTGGGACGCGCCGCTGAAGTGCTGATTATCTCTCAGTGGGATGGGGGAGGGGGGAGGGGGGAGGGAGGGGAGGGGCGGGGTTGGCACAGACTGGGTGCCGAGCCCTTGGGCAAAGCGCTCCTCTCGAAAGCAAAGAAACTGTATGAATGAACAATGCGCACGATGTGTGCCCTATTAGTCACCCCGGGCAACGGTGTCCGCCAATCAAACGGGGCCGCGCTGGTGCTCCCTGGGCCTCGGCCTCCCCGGTGGTTAAACGCTCGCTTGCGGCGAGGGCGAAGCCGACGGGCCAAACGAAAACCAAAATCTGTAATAAAACTCGCTTTTCAGTAAGAACAAACCGAGCGCAAAGATATATATTGAAAGCTTGTCTGTGAATGAGATAATGTGGTTAAATAATATGCAAGGCCAATAATAATGCAGTAATAACAGCTGTGGAGGGATGTGAAAATACACGCTGCCTGTCTGGTTAGCTGCAGGCATTCAGCGCAGCGGTTGGCTCTGGCCCAGGTGCGAGCTGATTGGTCGGCACCGGGCCGCAGAGATAGAACTGTCTGGGGGCCGGGTGTAGAACGAAGTCGCCTCTTTGAGTCCTCGTGCCATGCGACAGAGCAGGTGACCTGCACTTTGCATGCTATGACCTTCAACCTTTGACCTTTGACTGTGCTCTTGCAGTGGGTTTGATATGCCCCAAAGGCTGCTCTGACACTGATAATTTGATGGAAAGTGGGATCGGTTTGGATGAGGGACATGACAGCATAATGGCAGAAAGACTACATTACCCACGAGATATGCGATGCAGACGAGACACTGGAGTGAAGCAATGGGAGGGGGAATTCGCCCAAGGCACTTCTGCCAAATCCATTAGGAACTCAGACAGTTGATAAGCATTACTGATGTTATGAACAGGCATTTCACCAGAAGTACAAATAATGCCCAGTAATAAAGAAAAGACCAATAGTACTGACTGATTAAATTGGAAAGATTAAGGTAACATGAAAATATTTAGTCTTGAGAGGTATAAGTGTTAAAGGGTAGTTATGAGGTGTTTTTTAGCATCCCATGGGCTAAGTGCCAGGCTGTTGTGTACTGCGCAAGCCAGTCTCTCCTAAGAGAGTGAGTAATCTATCCCTGTTCCACAGGGCAGGGAATTGTGGGTAGATTTGCATTTGTCACTCTTCCAGCCGTCTGGAGGGCGTGGCAAGCAGAATGGCACGGTCTCATTGGTCGGCAAGCAGCTTTTGACATGTCGGTGAAAATCGCAGTTTGTACAATTCCCCTCTTTTGACGCGCTTAGCAGAGCGCAGGTTCCCTTCCTCTCTCTGTGCACGCAACATGTGGCCATAAGCCCTCCAAAAAAACCAAAAAACCGTCAGCACCACCATGGCAGCGCAGGGCAGGGTGGTGAGATCTTTCGGTGGGGGAGGGGGGGGGAGGCTCTGCCCCGCCCCGCCCCGCCCTGTGCCGGCCCGGCACGGTATTTCACACGCGCATGAAAACATTAGCGCGCGCGGCGCTCTGTGACAGACCCCACGTTCCGCGCGGATTCCTCGCATAGCTCCGATAGGGGCCTGATAGACCCGGGACAGCTGCGGGCACCAAGGCCAGGCACGGAGGCGCACGCTAAGAGAGTGCTCGCACCGCCCGGGAGGGGGGGGTGGGGGCGGGTCCCAGCCACCGTCGACCAATGGGCTGTGGTCGAGGACCTCCTCCCATCCTCGGCCTTGACAGCGGCTGACCAGCACACCTGAAAGTCTTTGTCTCATGACTGTGCTCTAGAACTGTGGCCCTCTCTAAAATGGCCACCTGAGAGACCCCTCCTTGATAAAGCTGTTACCCTTTGACTCCTATATCTACTCCTATATCTAATTTAGCACATTAGCACGCAGAATATATAATGTATAAATACATTATGTATAAATCTGAAAACCATAATTTGTAAGTTATAATCAAAACACAGTAAGCGCAGTCGTACTAAAAATGTATAAATGTAAATCTGTCATGTCATTCATGAAATGTATAAATATAAGTGCAAATATATATTTTTAAATATCCCTCTCAAAGGTAGATATTGAAAAAATATTGAAAATAAATTCTCAGGACCCCCTGTGAGTACTTTACGAGTCCCCTGTCTGCAAACCTCTCAAAAAACAAAAAAAAAAGAAAACTAGATGAAGATGTAGATGAGAGATAAAGAGGAGAGCAGACAGATGTTGTGCCTGGCAGCTGATACACTTTTCTCAGCCTCAGCAGCAGTCGGCGTGTGTGTTTGTGCAGAGCCTCGTTCGCCCACCGCGTTGTACAAATCAGCACCTCGGTGTGAAACGCACGGAGAGAAAACAAAGGTGGGAAAGCGCTCACAAACACGAGTGCCGGAGACAAACAGCCGTCGCTGTTCAAACACCGCAGACGTCACGGCCAACTGTCTGAGCGCCGCGGTTAGCCGTGCCATATGGCCCAGAACTGGTTAAAAAAAAAAAAAAAAAAAAAAAAAGCTTGTTTGTCATGTGTAAGCTGAGCTCCTATCAAAGTCAAACAGTGTCGGCCTCCATTTTGAGTGCGCTCAATGTCATCTCCAAGGACGCGCTCTTCTCCCTCCCCGCCCTGGGGTACGGGCGCGCTCGGAGATTGGAGCCGCGCGGCTTGCGGGCTAGCGCCGGAGCCGCTGCCAGGGCTGGGCCTGCGTCCAACAGCCCCCGTATCGCGGGGGGGAGACGGTGCGGTCAGCCTGCGCTGAAATGCTAACGCTACGGCTCGCCGACTACCCAGAGGCCTGGAACGCCACCAAACGTAGACGTGCAGTAAGCTGTGATGAGCCAAGCCATATATTATTCATTTTATTTTTTGCGGGTAGCCTCTTTTTTCATCTTTAGAAGTTGTTTCGATGTCAAGACCCGTCTTCATTTTAATACGTCTTCGAATGCTGGAGTGTGGACCGTAATGAAGCTGCCTCCTTGTCATTGCATCATCTCATGTCGTCGTGTTTTTGATCACAGATGCCCTATTTTTCAGAGTGCATTAGATGCTGTCCTTTTAAACAGCTAGATGTAAATACCATGGTGGTTTACGTTAAGCAAATGTCCTTAAGGGTTCGGCAGTGGCATCAAATCAGGATGAACTAAAACACGTTCGACTCGAACCTGCAGCCCTCCGGTCACGACCCACGTTCCCCAGCGACTGCTCCATATTGGAGGGTTTACACACGATTCGGTTTCTGTCGGAAAAACCTTCCATTTTCTGTCCGAGGGGACGGACGGACTGGCAGGAGGTCACTTCGTCTCCTCCGGGGAAACGGGAGCACCTGGCGGACGGCTTCGGCCCGCCTGAAATACGACCGCGGCGGCCCGCGCGCGCCGGACCGGATCGCGGCGGATGAAGTCTTCGGGGATAATTTACTCTCCCGCTCGTGTGGAGGATCGTAAAAGTAATGACGGATATGAGCTGGCCCTTCGTTAAAACGGTAGCTGAGCCCAGAGCTCGGGGTCAGGCGCGGGTGTCTGGAGCCTCCACCTCACTCCCTCGGTCCTCGCTCCGCCTGCTTTTCCCATCAAACCTGACACACGGCTGGGATGGGCGCCCGAGAGAGAGAGACAGAGAGAGAGAGGGAGAGAGAGAGAGAGAGACAGAGAGACACAGAGAGAGAGGGAGAGACAGATAGAGAGAGAGAGAGAGAGAGAGAGAGAGAGGGAGAGAGTGAGAGAGACAGAGAGAGAGAGAGAGAGAAAGGGAGAGAGAGAGAGACAGAGAGAGAGAGAGAGGGAGAGACAATACAATACTTTATTGTCGCCTGAGGGGAAATTTGTTTTCGCAGTTTTTGCCTTGCAGCCTCACATAAATACATAGATACATACAGTACAGTATATACATATAACACACATATAATAAATATATAGATACATACAGTAATAAATACCTAGATACATACATATAATGAGAGAGTTAGAGAGAAAGAGAGAGTCTAGGAGCACTTGGCCAAAGACACAAGAGGCCCAAAGAGAGGGTCCTGGATGCACACAGATGCTGCCTAGACGCCGTGCTACACTATCAGAAGGCCAAATGCGATTTAAAAGTGATGTAACTGAAGTGATGTAAGTCTCGTCAGAGCGCTTCTCTTTTGATCGCCGCGATTAACCGCGTCAGCCGGGCGTGCACCGGCCTGTGCCTCCCCGGAGCAGGCGTGGGTCACACTTCCTGTTACGCGTGTCCCGTAGTAACCTTCGCCAGGAGCTCCCCTTTGCCAGTTCAAAGTTCCAAAGTTCTGTCAAGGCTGTCTGGAAGATGGCGGCTGAGCCTCTTAGCACCCGCGTCCTGATAGGACGGGACGCCTTTTTTAGGCACAGAGCAGTCAGACGGCTGATGTGGGGCGCTTCAGCCATCTTATCTTTTACCTGTCTGCATAAGGGGAATAATCAGCAAACAATACAGATGGGGTGAGGCTGGTGACTATCACAAAGACGTAGTAAACAAAGAACACAGATGTGGTGTAATCCAGTGAAACAGGCATTGGGGGGGATCAGAGAGAGCTGGTGGCGGTGGGAGTGGGGGGAGAGAATGTTTCAGCATCCCCATTGTGCTTGGAATTCAAGGGATGACGATGCCCAACTACAGGATTTTGCCGACACACATTACCACAGAGACGCTAATTCCCTCAGTTCCTCCTCAGGGTTGGGTTGGAGCTGAATGTGAGACTCTGGCAATAAGAGCTTCACTGTGCGGATCAAACGGGATGGATTCTGCAGCTACACGAGGCGTGGGGGCAGGGTGATGCTAGTTAGAGAAACACAAATTACCACACTCCCGTAGCCTGGTGCGTTTCAACTTTAAATGCTACGTTTATATTGACAGAGGCCATGCTGAGTGGTTTAGCTGTAAGAGGTCTATGGTACATTACTGCTGGATGTATAGTATGTTATTCCTTTCCTGTGGGCCGAATGCACTCAGAGAAATGCACAACCTCGTTTCCTCCCCTTCTGAAAAGCACTGCGTTGTTGTGGTCATACTGCGCATTCATTTTCCATGGCTGAACTCCAGGAGCACTGAACTCCACCCGGTACTTCCTGTTTCACAGGAAATGGGATTATTCTTTGAGACTGACATGAAAGATCCAGGTGTTTTTGTTTATTAGGAGCTGGTAGAAAACAAATCTCTGTCTTTGTCTTTCTCTCTCGTTCTCTATCTCAAGCACCCGCAAGATAAATACAATCACACACAATATCTCAGTAGAATTAAACTGAAAAACCAAGTGCTTGGAAGTATCAGAGTCAAAGTATGGCAAGGGGGTATATAAGGGGGAAAAAAGTAAAATGTGGCTAACTTCAGGCACGCTAGCAAAGAGCAGCACGACAGGTAAAAGCCTTTTATACAGTACAGGGCATATCAAAATTTTTAAAAAGGATGCTGACCATTTACGACCACACATGGTTTTAATCAGGGCGTGCGTGGTTAGAAGGTATGACAACGCGCTCATACTCTCTCACCACACCCTGACGACCCTGTGTGTTCAAAACCAGTCGGCATCCTTTTATTTTAAATTTGTATCTTTGACATGCCTGTACTATATTAAAGGTTTTTTTCCTACTTTTTCCTACACTGTGCTAGTGTGCCTGAAGCTAGCCACGTTTGGCTCTTTTTCCTAATATATCAATACGGTTTGAAAATTTTACACAAAAAACACTGAGACACTGTGGTGAGAAAAAAAAGAAACAAGAAACAAGTTTTTGGGGAGATTGATTTGCAGTTCCAAAAAATGAAAGAAAGAAAAAAAAAACACAAGAGATGAGAAAGTGACAGATTTTTTTTTTAAGCCTGTTGATTCTTTTTCAAGTAAAGGATCTACCCCCTCATTTACACACCCAGGTAAAGATTCAATCAAGCATCAAATTATTTTGACCTTAACGTTAAGTGAACACTTTAGGGAAGTACCATTTCTTTTCTTTTATTTATTTTACAATATATTCCATTTATTTAGTCAACCTCCAAATCCATAGCAAAAAAATAATAAAGGTGAGAAACCAACTAACCAAACAAACACGTTTGTAAGAAAATGATTAAATTTTCGCTCAAAGTTACGAAAAAAAGTGCACTGTTGTCAGAATATTACCAACTACTGCAGTTTAAAAAACAATTTGAATATTTTTTTTCTCTATAATTTGGAGTACTACATGGTCTGGTCACACCAATGTCCTCCATTGATTCAGGAGAGCACAACCAATACGGCATTCCCTGGAGCGTGTGCCGTCAGCATCTGCTTCTGTTTCTTTGCGGTCCAGTCCCACAGCTGAGCTGTGCAGTCATTAGTGTTCGAGGGGCACGCTTCATACACACCTGCTGCAGGTAAACTGCTACAAGAGCCCAGTAAACCAATGGAGTCGTAATAAAATGAGAAGAACCCGCCCCTCCCTCCCGCGGCGAAGCTATACCCAGTGATTTTTTTTCCTTTTTGCAAACGCCCAAAATGTACGCGTTTTATCTGACGTGAGGATCAATACAACATATCGGCTGACACTGTGCTGCTGGGGAGGTTTCATTTTTGTGTGTTTAACCACAGCATATGGATTGTGTGTACACAGGCCTCAGGAAATCCAGGCGGATTTAAAATAGCGGAAGATGGGCTCTTTTTTTTTGCATTACACCCCTATTTTTTAAATTCAGCGGTTCATTTGCCAGCACAAATTAGCCATAGATCTGAGACAGCTGTGCTGGCGGACTTAGAGGGCGCTGTGTTGAATTATAGTCAGGATATAACTGAAGATGCGAAGAATAGCAGTTGATGAAATTGGTATTCTTGATAATTGATAATTATGCCTTGATAATTACGAAGCACGAGCTCTCGCCCTCGGTTGTCCGCCATGGAAATCGAATATGCTGGAAATATGTTGAAATGAAAATATTATTTAGATATTGCAAGCCGTTGTTTTCAGATCTATATACTTAAAAACACACACTGTTGTGCAATACACTTATTTTCCAAGTCAATTCCGAACGATTCGCATTGTTACGTTTATTTTGAAACCGGTATGATGCAATCACACCACGGGGGGCATCCAGACGGAAAAGGAAAGACAATGGATGGGCGTCAGATTCCAAATTACCTCATTATTTCAATTTAAGATAACAATGAGGAATTTGGGCTGAAACGCTTGAGAAGGTGTTTGACCATGAAATTCCCTCACTCCGACCTCCGTGTTCAGAAACAGGTGAGTTGGAAAAGGGAGACGCGCAACTGAACAGTTTTATCATCACTTCCCAGAACGCCCTGTACAGTTCTGAAAACGCCTGCAGTGCGCGCGAGGTGTTTTCCCTGAGATAACTTCTCAGTCCCACGCGAGCGAGCCTTCATCGAGCAGCCTTTCAAAGATTGATGTTAAACCTGTTATTTACCTCGGCACATCCCATCAATAAAACGTGGACCATTTGAAGGAAAAAATCACAGCCCGGTGAAAATGGCCTTCCGTTGCCAGTAAAGAAGCGATGATCTGATAATGTGCTTTCCCCTTCGCTTTTGTCCTCATCGATTGAATTGCACTCTAAGGTTCTTTCGCAGAGATAAAGTCAAGGTAAAGCACACGGAAATATTGATTCTTTAACATGACCCTTTTGCGGATAAATCCACTTTGGCATTCTGCTGGGCGTCCAAAGTGTTTTTAGATGCAAGCCATTTTTGGCACCATAAAATGCTTTTAAAACGGGTCAAAAGAAATCATTTCCACCCTCTTCACACTAAGTCAATTTAACACAGGTATTACAACGTGTATCTATGTAGTATGTACTATGTGTGTGTGTGTGTGTGTGTGTGTGTGTGTGTATGTATATATATATATATATATATATATATATGCATATTGATTGGCATATTAAAATAAACTTTGCCCGAACTATTTTACCAGTTTAATACCCCAGTTTACCGTCTGCCTAATCATGATGATTATCTGTTCCCATAGATTGGCCATTACCCGCCTGATAACCATTTGGGATAAATGTAAGTATTGACACCTGCTTGGCCAGTGTTACACCTGACATTTCTTCCCATCAGTGAGTTCTCATGGCCACTGTTTGAGTGTTTTTTTCTTCCCACTGGGGAGTTTTTTATTTTATTTTTATACCTCACTTGCTGTTTTGTCTTGATCTTCCCCAGTGTTTATATTTCTGTCATTATAATTCTGTAATATATAAATGTATAATTCTGTAATTTCTATCATTTAAAAAAATAATTGAATATGCTTGTGTACAAAAGCAATATGATAGAACAGTGAGACTTGATGAACTCCAAAATGTGTTACTATCACATTGTCAGGGAATCTTTTATTTGACTCAAATAATGTACTGTAATTTATTAATGACACATGGACATTTTATCTGAAGGTTTGGTTTGTTTTTGTCTTCAATGAAGTCATAGAAATAGTCATTGCTTTTTTTCCTCATTTTGGAGAAATTTATCTCTGTGGATTTATCTGATTTATTCAAATGGTGTCAATGACACTTAAACCCTTGAGGAACGTTGGTTGTGTTTCAAGCCTCAGACGCTCATGTTGAAAAGTATGTCTGAAGAGGAATTCTGTTTCCTGCTTTGTGAGCTTTTAACACATTTTATTAACGCATAAGATTTGTCTGCAGCCATCTTTTATTTTTCAAATGCGAACAATAACAACATTATAAAACCAAAACAAGGGGATCACAAATAGATAACACTGTTGAATGTTTCCCCCTGAGATTACACTTGTTTTTATCAGTTTCATAACATTGTTGCAGTAAAATTGAAACAGACTTACATACAGTGTAATGGGAGAAGAACAGTGAGATACAGAAGACTTAGACACTTAGAGCATGCAGGATACTGACTTAGACTGACCAGAGACAGACCAGACTGGCTAAAGTCAGGATCATTTGTGATGTATCTGCATTTGTTCACTTAATTTTCACTTTCATTGGTAATTTTATTGGTACCCAACCATGGAAATATTAGATAATGTTACCTGACAACAAAAATGTCACGTTAAATAATGAATTGCCCATTGTTAATGGAAGATGAATGAAATGATACCGTTAATACGTGAAATACCTGAAATTAAGGGGCAGATGATAAATGTAGAGAAGGAGAATCATGGCTGACCTTGCTTAATTTTTAATGAACTGGCGGGGGTAAACGCTCAGTTTCTGACCCTTTTGGGAAAAAGGTAGAGGGGGAGGGGGGGCAATCTTTTCCCAGAACAGCGGTGAAAATGACGTCACTCGGACTGTTGCTGAGAAGCGTTCGCTTCCAAGTGAAAAAAGATGGCATTGTTCCTTGCACCTGCTCTTCATTTTATAAAAGCACATTTCGACAGTATTTCTACAGAGATGGGGGGGGGGGGGGGGGGGTCACCTTAACTCCACACCAGGAACACTGCTGAAGTGTGTGTTCTTCTTTGATCCACTTGTCTGCAAGCCACTCTCTGCTTTACACCGTGCAGTCTTCACAGCACTACAGGAGACGGCTAGCACTGATCAGTGGTGTGGGGTACAGGGTAGCATAACGGTTAGGGTGCTGAGCTTGTAACTCTGAGGTTGTTGGTTTGGTTCCCAGGTGGGGAAACAGTTGTGCCATTGAGCTAGGTACTTACAGTAACCCGAATTGTTTCAGTAAATGTACAGCTGTACAAATGACAATGTTAAAAAAAACTATGTAAGCTTACTCAAGCCTTAATTGTAAATGTGTTCAGTACCTTTCACAGTACCTCCAACTGAATACAGTCGGTAGCGTGCAAGCGCCCGGTCGGACGTTGAGTGGGTCATCTCTCAACCCAGCAGTCAGCGGTGTACCCAGCGTCAGGCTGTCCTCCGGCCCTCGCCCTCCCCCTCTGCCACCGCTCCGTTTTCGTGAGAACCGCACATCCGGACAGAGAGCCCAAACGGGCGCCTCGGTAATTTCAGGCAGACAAAGTTCTGGTGCTGGGGAGTTGAGACAGACAGACAGTTGCTCTCTCTCTCTCCCTCTCTCCCTCTCTCTCTCTCTCTCTGTCTCTCCCTCTCTCTCTCCCTCTCTCTCCCGCGCGGCTCGGAGCTGGCAGCGCATGGTTAGTGTTAATTACAGTCAGTAACGGGAGAACAGAGCCGGGCTGTGAGACACTCGGCGTATTTTTAGATCCCGTTCAACCCCTCTAAGACTGCAGCGAAATTTGCACAGAGACAACTTGGTATTCTCTGAACCTGCTGTGTTTTTTTCAGACTGCCTTTCACACTGCACTGGAAATGCTTCTTGAAGGAAATTCGAAATGAAAAATAACTTTGTCTGGCATTGCCGACTCAAAATGTATTTTTGTAAATCGATTTTTGCACATTTATAAGTTGATGTTTCAAATTTGAAATTGTGGGGTTATTTTTTAAAAACGTTTTCCAAATGTATTTAATGTACGCATTTTCATACTTATTTGGTGGATTATTAATTTGTGTGTCATACGCTGTAAAAGTGATTACATTTCTCCAATTCAGTAAAAATGAGGTTTTTGCATTTGCATTCACCTTTTTCAGTTCAATCAACCTTTATAAAGTAGGATGAACACAACTAAATCATTTTAATTAACTCAAGCACAGATTACTAGTGGGCTACAAACTGTGGTCAGTAAATTGAGTTGCATCAACTTCTATGAGGTACCCTAATTAAAATGTTTAATTTTGTCTAACTCAATCTTAATGTCATTTCTATGTCAAAAGTACAAAGAATAAGACAATGATAATAATAATAATAGGCTTTAAATAATATGAATTTACATGTTTAAGTGAAATTGAGATGAAAAAGATGAAAGAATACAATATTCATTCAAGGTATCTTACCAAACGGTTTTAGGCATAATGATCAAAATGCTAAATTGGACCCATGTTTTAAAGCATTGGAAGCCTCTTATGAAATGACAAACTCAACACGTAACTTTCCAGCTGGTAGCAATGAATATTCTGTTGCACATTAAGATTGGCTGAGTTTTAAGACAGACCATTAATGTTAGCACACCCTCGTTAGGCTGTCACTTCAGAAACCAGTGCTTCCACAAACGCATTAACATTTAGTCCGAATCAACATTCAGCAAATGTTAAACATTCAGCAACTCACTGAACACCACAGCGAACAGCACAGGCAAAATACTTATGTCGTACATTTTCACAAATTATTTCAAAAACTGAAATTGTTCAACCTACTTACCTCTATCAACAAGATACTGACACTTTTTCAGTATAGGGAATGTGATACTACTTAGGATGAAAAAATATTAAATAGATCATAACTATTAAATTTATCTTAAGACTGCAGTGTAGGCTCAACAGTTCCTGACAGTTAAACAGCAATGAAGGGAGGAATATTGGATTGATATCTCACGGGTTTATTTCACCTGATTGTTTTCAGTATATCATACTATAAAAACTTCAAACTTATGCTATTAAAAAAAATACAAAATGAAAGATCCCTCCTTATCACTCAATATTTTCTCCAAGTTTTTCAGTGAAGGATTCCTCTCTGATATGGTTTTGGCTTTTGCCGTCAACCTTTCCAACCTTCAGAGTGACTCTACTTTGAAAAAGGATATTACATTTTATTTCAGTGTTTTAAAACCATGACTACAAATAGAGCAGGATATGAAGGGTGAGGACGGTTGTCATAACGCCCACCATTGTGATGCACACTGGCTCCTTATGGTTTGATATGAATCACCGAAAGACTGTAACATCAGCGATAAGCCGTTTCTAAGTATAACTCCAGTAGATGTTATCAGAAGTCCAATTCTGACAACATGTAGATAAAATGACTAAATATGGTTCTGAAATCATCATTCTAATGATGCTTAGATTCTTGGGGGTAGGTATGGTGGGCACCGCCAACCTTGTGAGAATCTAGCTCATATAAAATGATGAAATTGTGCACGATTGTTCATTAGCCTTTCGTTTCATCATCCATTTTCTAGGTGGTACAAACATTTTTTGGTCATGTGAGACATGGGGTGTGTGAGGCATTGCGAAGGGCACTGCTCTTAAAGGCAGAGAATTTTTGTGCCGTTGCATCACTTTTCTGTAATTACATTTTACTGTAAAATACTGGCAACTGGCTTGCTAAAACTTCACCATATAAATAACGGTAACAATATGTTAAGTATAAGGTATCAGGCTGTATAGCTAGCAAATGTTAAATGTATTGTGGTGTTTCGCCATGAATAATGCAATTATGCACATTTCAACTGTTTTCCTGAAATGCCTTTGCTATTTTACAAGGACTTTTACCTTAATATTCACAGACTTTTTTTTTTTGGTGTGCACGTTAATATGTTCTGTGCACTGAAACTGAATGAGATCAGGTGACACAGTGAAGGCAGTGATGCCCTGTGCCTACCTGTCCTGTCCTGAGTGCACGACCCTTTTAGATTTAGCGCTGTGGGCACAAAGCAGGGGTATCTGGGTCAAAACATGACGTGTACTGATTTGGTCAAAGCTGTGATTCCTTTGGTTTAGTGGGCAGCCAGAAATGCCTTTCCCACTGCGTCTTGCTCAAACTTGCCTCTCATCCCCCTCCCCCCAATTGTGGAATTGCTATCTGGCCCTTTTGAGTCAGCTCCATGCCATATGCTTGGAGCACCACAGCCGAAGTGCTTGTAATCCTCCTATGCAGTGTCCTGCAAGCCAGTGACCATTTTACACCTCGAGCCAAGTCACAGAGTGCTACAGGAGAGAGCTGGCGCCGACTGGGGGGGTGATGCGTCTCTCGCCAAAAAAAATGACTGGTTGTCTGTGAGCACCTTGCTCAAAGACAGACGCAGCTTTTCTCTGCCTAAGGCAATTCCTTAGGTAATTCCCCCTTGTCAGTGGTTTACCCGCAATTGGCTGGAGATGACGAACATTTATTTTTACAAAGCGCTGCAGTCAAGACGAATGTTTAAATGTTTTCTTTTTACTTAATATTTAAACGCAGTCTGCGCGAGCGAGCGCTGCCCGTGAGATCGCACCCGCGCACTAGCGGCCTTCTGCGAAGGACGCCGGAGCCCGTGGAGTATAATGAGGCCAGAAATATCTGATGAGGAATAAGTATGGCAAAAAAACCCATCCCTGATCTCCCTCTATATACAAACAGAGGTATAAATGAACTCCCAGAAGCCCGACTCTCGGCGGATCAGTGGGAGGTGTGCGGGGAGAGAGAGAGAGAGAGGAGCAGACGAGCGCTATAATGAGTTTGGGATAATGAAGTGTTGTTTTACTGCGGGCTGGCGGTCTGTGCCGAGCGGGCTCTCCGAGCCCTGAGTGAAAAACGCCATGCGAACTGTTTGTGTGAAACTGCGACCCTAATTTACCAAGCAAAGGAAACCTTAATGCTGGACTGAATGCACTCTGTGTGTCTGTGTCTGTGTCTAGGTTGTGTGTGTGTATGCGCGTGTGTGTGTGCGTGCGCGCGTGCGTGTGTGTGCATGCGTGTGTGCGTGTGTGCATGCGTGTGTGCATGCGTGTATGTGTGCGTGCGTGCGTGTGTGCGCCCGTGTGTGTGCATGCGCGTGTGTGTGTGCGCGCGCGTGTATGTGTGCGTGCGTGCGCACGTGTGCGTGTGCATGTGTGCGCGTGTGTTTGTGCGTGCGCGCGCATGTGTGTGCGTGTGTGTGTGCGCGCGCATGTGTGTGGGGGAGGTCTTTAAAAGTCACTTGCGAGCCGGGAATTTTTGCAATTCGTTTTTTTTTTTTTTTTTAATTGGAAGGGAAACATTTGTGGGGCTATTTCTGGGCCGGTGCAATGCTAAAAATGCCAGCTGTCTCCCAATCACGAATCTCTGTAGTGAGCCCCGCTGTTTTCGTCCTCTCTCTGATAATGCACCGCAGTCAAAAAAAAAAAAAAGAATTTTGTGTGTGGCCGGTACCCCCTCCCTCCCACGTTGATACGCACTTTCAATTTGGAACAATAGCGGCATCACGGTTTCTTTTAATGCAAGACAGCTTCTCACATCTATGTGCAAAAATGTCTGGTGTTAAATGAACACTGATAGAGTGCATCTGAACCGTTCTGAACTCAGATAAACACTGTTAGAGTTGAATTAACGCTGAATATTTCACTGCGTCTGATTCCGGTGTCTGCCGTTCCTTGCTGAGTGACAGAAGTAGCGAATTATCAGCGGCATGGTCAAATCTGCCAAGGTTTCAAAAAACAAGTGTTTGTGGAAAAAAAATAATAAATTGCATTGTTGCAGTGAGACAATTTTGCATGAAATGTTCATGGTGGATTGTCTTTCATCTTCGGCAAGCAGTGTGAACCTCAACCTGAACGGCTTGACGTTGCCATATGCTACAGAATTCCAAAGAAGTGAGAGAAATCACTTTGAAGTCTCGTTACATACATGCACACAATCCCAGAGAGAATCTCCGTTCCATTTGAAAGGAATATGTGAGAAAAAGGGAGTATTGTACATCTCACTGGCGTCGTTAACGCTTTCTTCCGCGCCGAGCGCAAATGTCATTTTTCTCATTTTATGCACTTTTCTTTTGATGCTCATTTTTGAATGAAATGAAAACATCACCCGGGAGTGACGGGGAAGTTAACGATCTTGTGTTTCCCACCTCATTCACAGCGCTGCAAAGAGCCTTGTTTTTTTTCTCCATGTGATTTGACAACAGATTGACTAACTTTAGTGTTAGCGCTCGCATCCAAAGTTCACAAAAAGACGGTGAACATCTGTTGTCCTGGCCAAGATTTCTGTGCAACTGTACTGTCAGTCACCTATGCAATACCCTTATGGCCGGTGCTGTAATATACAATTGATAACAACATGTAAAAAATGAAAAGAGAAGGAAAAGAACCCCTTGCCCCCCCCAACCCCCAAACTCCAATCCCATCCGACTGAGTGACTGACAGGTGCGGCTGGTCTGGCGGGCTCTGGGAACGCAGCCCTGCCCCGGGACGCATGCCCGGGATTACTGCACGCACGTGGGACCCCCCGTCCCCTCAAACTGCTGCCGCCCGGGTCCCGTCCCCGCAGAAAGATCCAGGATTCAGGGGCAAGCACAGGGCGCGAGGACGGGCCTCTCTCTGAGGCGAGAAGGAAGCCGTCCAAAGCCAGCTGGCCTGGCTTTGAAACTACGAGAGAGAGACTGAGAGAGAGAGAAGAAAAGAGAGAGAGAGAGATAGAGACAGGGTGGGATAGAGAGAGAGAGAGAGAGACCGGAGAGAGAAGAAAAGGAGATAGGGAAAGAGACAAAGTGAAAGGAACTCAGACGGGAGGACGGAGAGTGGATGGAAAGGAAGAGAAAGAATCCTCTTGTGAGAAAAGCACCCGAAGGCCCGAAATCTGCAGCAGGTTCTGCCCAAGCGTTTCTACAGCAAGAGGAACAGGTAAGACACTGGGTACTTCTGGGACTTTTGGGTGGGTGGGTGCGTGTGGGGGGGGGGGGGGGGGTTGGTTTAGGTGGAATAAGAGGAGGTGTTTGGAACCAGAGCGGTTATGGGGTGGTGACACTATTCCACACCCACGGAACATTGCAAAGAACTGCCCGTGACTAGAGTGGATTTGTGGAGACAGACAGAGAGAGAGAGAGAGAGAGAATAATGCCTCTTCATTACAAAATCTTATTATCACTTTGCTTTCTGTACCTGCCGCCCTGTTAATTAGCCAAATGCACGATTCTCTCACAACTTTAACAACAGGGCTTCAACACAAAATGGGCGATTTGTACACGGTACTTTTCAGACCGCCTCGGCTGTCGCCATGCCACCGCTTTTCTGTCTGTCACATGATCGCGCGCTTCCATTTCTGTCGTATCACCGGGCGGTTTGCAGTGCTCTTACCTGTGTATGATAAATCCAGCGTTATTACTCACAGATCAGCCCGCTTTCATGGTCCAAAACATTGTTTGTGATAATGCAGTTCTGGTTGGGGCTCACTCAAGCAAATTGCTGCTCCCAAAATTTGGTTTTGATCTAGAATTAGTCAAGAATTTGGAGATTGGGAATGCTTTCAAGACAACTACTTGATGTGACTGAAGATTGTCATGTATTTTTCAAGTACTTAAAAGAGAGAGCCTACGAATACTGTACCAAAAACAATGGGCATGTTGTACGTATTTTACAAGTTGTGTTTCAGCATATTTCAATACACTGAAAGTGTCTAGCCTTTTATACCTTGATTATACCTTGATTGCAACCTCTCTTAGAACTGTAAAATATGTCCAATATAACTGTATAAGTCTGCTGTTGACTTGTAGACAAGGTAGAAAAAATGTTACGGAAAAGGTAGGAAAAAGGTGATGTGCAGGAATAGAGCGGGAAGAGGAAGGCGGCGGGCCGAAATGTCTCCACGGCGAGCGCCTCGCCGTGTAAACGCTTTTACAGTCGAAACGTAGCTGAATGAAAGGTTCTCACCTCCGCGCTAATCTCCGGACTACAGATGGCTCGTTTATTTGCCGCGCTGCGCAATGTTTGGCACCAGGTGGGTGTTTGGCTGAGCGAATCCGCACGCCCAGTCCTGGCGGCATTGTTTCATTTTTCCCGGGGTCCGGCTTTTGTAGGAAGCCGAAGGGCAGACAAACCGAGAGTGTTTGATAGCGTCACGCTAACGAGCGGTGTTGAATGGGCCTGTGCGATCGAGGGGAAAGAATAATGAAGGATTTTCTCTCTTTCCAAAAACCTCATTCCAAAACGTTTTAAAGAATCGAGGCTTTCTGTCCGAAGCCGCGTTCCGAAATGCTGAACGGATCGAGGCTTTCTGTCTGGTAGCCTCATTCCGACAAGCTGAAAGGATCTCTGTCCGGAACAGGTGTCACCAGGTTATGCTGGTTGAACTTGACTGACATAACCATGTGTGAAAGACCTGTGGCTTTTCGTATGTTTGGAGGGAGGGGCATTTAAACAAACAGATCCCACTTACAGCTGTAGCTCTACGGCCACAGTTAAAATAAACTGCAATCCTGTGCATTTTAGCAAAAATGAAATTACGCGGAACATCGCCGTTAGCTACCATTACAGAGCAGGCCTACTCGTTATAACCCTGTTGTTACCACTGAGCCGCGAATAGAACTGTGACACAATAATGGCAGGAAAATAACAGAGGAGCTCTAAGTCTTTCTCTCTTATGACCGCTGTTTATTTTCCTCGGCGACAGTTTTTTGTTTCCTTCTAAGCTACACTTTTAAAGTGGAAGCTGTACTGAGCACCGGCGTACTCGCGCTATTCTACAGCGTTAAGCGTCATAAAGAGTTAAGGCACAACAACTTTGTGTTTGTGCTTGTGGAAATTTAAGACTAACTCCTGCCCACGCAGTTTTCAGAATGATTTCTTCTGCTGGTAAGAGAGAGCGTTTTGCATTTGCGTCACTTACATGAATGAAATGGCAACGTCAGGATTTGTTTCATTTGCACGATTGCTTTAATAGTCGTGGAACCTTTTGAACACACAGCTCTCCAAAGGTGAGCGGTGATGTCAAGTCAGAGGCAATGAAAAGATTAGCCATTTCCCTTTCGACTTAAATCCATTCTGAACACTGCAACTGAATACTGCGTCAAACTACATAATGACACGGCAAGAGACCGTCGGAAGTGGCATTAGAAAGGAATTAAAGCATTGTGTATGCATTTGTCCTTAACATGCCACCATAAAGCATTGTTCCACACGTAAACATGCAAGTACTCATGATTCCGTTCTTTCATATAGTTAAATGAATTACAGTGTCAACAGTAAACTGGCAATTTGTAATGTCACTTGGAAAACATTTGGATTAATTTTTAAATACACTTTTGCGCAAAGCAATTTAGAAGGCCATTAATATCACAAGGCCAAGTATCAAGAGTACAAGCAAGCACTAGAGACAGTAATCCTACAGGTATTTAGTGCAAACCTGATCAGCCTTCACAACAGCACAATTGAATGAATTGAAATATCAAGTGTGTCTGACGTGACACAATGTTCCAGCACTAATCAATACTGAAACAAATCTGGGAATCTGAAATGAGGATGATCAATTTGTGATTTTACACATCAATAAAACTGTGTAGCAGGATGCAGTGTGCAGTAATTCGGGTTCGGTAGCCTCGCACCACCACTGAGTAAGAATGGCTTATTAGAATGTGCAGATCTATGCACATTGATTGGGAATGATTAAATACCATTGGAGGTTTTCTCATGGAAGTTCTATGGTATGCAGAGGCGAGGAAGTGAACTGGGGTGAGGCTCTCAGGTTAGCGTCTCAGGTCCCAGCATCAGGATTTTAAAATGAGGTCAACCAAGTAAATCAGTTCCAGCTACTGTTTGCTGAATCTATATACTTTATTAAATACTGCTTCTTAATTAGTTACCCAATGCAGTATTTAGCCATTTTTTGTTTGTGAAAATTATACAAAACTTGTTTAATTTGAAAAAAAATAATTGCACGTTTAGTAGTTTTTGGATTGTGTGAAGTTACTCTATAGTACAACTCTCGGAGGTTTAACCCTCCTTAAAGGCATACAAGAAGGGGCACCACAAAACAAGAAGCAAAGCCTTGTCACTGCAATGTGACGTCTTTGAGGTCTGATTTTTCTTGTACAAACCTGACTGAATTAATATAATTTTAAATCCCGGCATAAACAATCAAATCCCAGCGCCACACCTCTCGTAGATCCTGTACTACACGTGACTTATCCACATGCGATCTGTGCCAAAACCTCCCCGTCAGCCTAATGGTTAGCGTTACACAGGACGTGTTTCTATTGGTTTAAAAAAATGCCTATCCAAAGAAGACGGCCCTATTGTTGCTGTTGTCTTGGAGAATTACGTCAATGATATCTAAGGGAGTATCGCCTGCACATAAAAAGGAGAAAAACGTCGAGAAATTAAATAAAAGACCGTTTAAAATATTTTTAGCATGGTATGTTTATCAAATACGTTTGAAATAATACCTTAGTCTCGCGCGCATTATTGGAAACTTGGAGCTTTTGTTCCATTCATTAATAGATGCTCTACAATTCGGCTTGCAAGACACTAATTATCCAACTTTTGTTTTTAATCGATTTGAAGGTGTAGGTGACGTCGACACACATGAAGCTGTTTCCTGTGGAATCTGCGGGAAAAGGGAATAACTGTTTGAATCTACTCAGGTTAAAATTGTATTATAGTATCCATTATGTAGGATACCACAATTAAGTTAGACTTGATGAAAACGCCCATATTCAAAGACTGAAAGCCGTCTAGGGTTTAGCCTACAGTAGTCCCAGAATCTCAAGTTTCAGTGAAAGTTTGGATTTTAGTTTTTAAGAGACCCGAGTAGAGGAGGTGGGGCTTCAGCTCAGGCTGCTGTTCGTCAGAGAAAGAGGGAGGAGCCATTCAGTGACAAGAGGCTGGCTCTCTCTGAGTTTGTCAGTTCACTAAAAATAGAAGTCGTATGGCAGCGTGCGTTTGAGAGAGCGCGTTTATGTCACTGTAGATATTGGAGTCACTGATACAGTGTGTCTATATCCAGCGAGGGACGGGGGAGAGAAAAAAGGGTGAGTTGTAAAAATAGAAACGATATTACACATAGGGACTCGACTGAGTCCGACAGTTAGGGAGAGAGTGGGGGAGGGAGTGAGAAAGAAGCGGACGAAGAGTGAGAAGGATAGCGAGAAATCTTAGATACCCAAAGCAATAATGGGTACAGTAGTAACCTACTATTGTGCATGCTACAGAGCACAGATGAACTATTTCTGCTGTATTGTTCCGGCTTGCCACGTTTAACTGACGAGTCATTATTTCTTTTTCGTACTTTGTGACGTTAAATTGCATCCGTTGGATCACGTTGCATATTTTATGGAGTTGACAGCATAGGATTTAAAATCGCACGTAATAAGCTTTTTTTTAAACATTGATGGTAACGAATGAGCGACTCTTAATTAAAATGTATATAGCTACCGTCTAACTATAACTGGGTAAGCTTTGCTTAAACTTGGAGAATGTGACGAATGTTTACGTATCTCAATACCTCCTAGATCTGAACTGTGATCTTACTGACTGTCGAGGACCAGCTGCAAGAAAATGCTCACATCAGTACGATTAAATTACTAGTGACGTTCTTATCATCATCAGTGTAACATTAACGCTGTCCTGTTTTTGTTGTTGTACAGTCTATATAGTGACACCGTTACGGATATGACATCAGTGACTGACCGAATATTTGACTGGTAATTTAGCGACTCGTTTTTAACTTGGTTTGATCGCTTTATTGTTGTCCTCTTCAGATTTCCTTATCTCAGGGCGATCGGGCAGCATTGTAGAGACTCTGGACAGCATAATGTACAGTAGCAGGCCATCTTTTGCCATATAAACAGTCGGCTACACGTATCGCGATAATCAGTTTCCATATTCGGTCTTCAATGATAACAGGCCAGGTGACGTCAATAATTAATCTGTCAAATTTGAGCACTTTGACTGTTGTATTTTGGCTGTAGTTTCAATTTCCAGTCGACCTGCTCTGGGACATTCTCGTTTGTGGACGGTGTAACCAACAGTGTGATTACCTACTTATAGCTACGTGAAAGAAGTCTGTGACTGTTGTTTATTTGAAATTTAGTTTTACAAGTTACAAAACTAGTCGGTAAACTATTCATTCTTTCTGTAGTATCTGTTTAAAATAGTTTGGGCTGGGGTATTTAATGTAACGTTTCTGCATACTGTTCGCGCGGGTTATAGCCGACACAAAGCCCTTTACACTGTACCTGAACATAGGGTTAAAAAAAAAAAAATTAATAGCCTAATCCATTTTATGCAGCTATTATTTTTGCACGCTCAGAGAGTGTTTAACATAGGCCTATTCGTTTGGCGTATGTTGTTTTGACAATTCAGTCATGCAAAATAAATTAAAGTTTCATAAACAGTTGTGTTGCCGAAGTTTCATTTCAAGTTTGTGATTTATTTTTATGTTGCCTTACCCGCTTTTAGTACCGATATGTAAATATATTTTTGGATTCACTGAATTGCTAAATTGTCAAACGGGAAAATAAGTCGATGGTGCGGGATAAAGGTACGGCTTTTGAGGGCGTCATTCTGCGCAGAAGTCGCTGATGAGGCGAGTGTCCTACAGTGATTGGGATGAGGTATCCTTTAGCTCTGTGCATCAGGACGATGAAACTGTTAACCTGCGTTTAATTTTGCGCATCATAAAACACATGTAAAAAAAACCAACTCAGTTTATTTGCATTGCTAAAGTGACGCCAAGTCTACCAGTCATGCGTCACTGACCCAAAACGGGCCCTGACATATGAATTTTAAAAATGTATTGTTTTCTGAAGGTTTTTTTAATATGTATGGCGGCTCGCTCACCCACTCAGTACAGTTTACGCTGTGGGCGGTTTGAAACTGAGAATATGCTGGTCCTGCCGCGGCTCCAGCAGAAGCTTGGAGGCCTGGCTTTTTGCCTCGCACGTAGTGACACACTGGTGCCTGTCCTGTGGTTCGGAGCACCCTTCCTCGCTGCACTGGGGGAACATGCGGGATTGCTGAAGTTTAAACTTTATTAAAACCATCAATAACGCCTTCATTTCGCTGTTGATTTCTGATGCCAAATCTCACGTTGTCTTTCAGTTTTTTTTTGTTTTATTATCATGTGTGAGATGTTTGTAATTTAGTGCTTTCCAGACTCGCTGGCCTGGATTCTATTACTGTAAACATTTACTCTATTGAAGCTCAATGAAAATGGGTTAATGTCATAACAAGCGAGACTGGATTCATCATATCTACCTCCGCTGGCATTAAAGCAGTGTTAATGCAACAGGGCGTGAAGTCCTAGACCCCAGCCCAGGGAGATTTTAGGACCTGATGGTGCTGTCAGATTGCAACACAGTTCCTTACAATGGGCCTCTGTCAGAGAGAATGCAAATATATTAAATTACAGCTAAAAAAAAAGGAGCTGATATCAAAGAACATGGTCAGATATTTTCGGGATCCCTTCTTTGATGATGAAGACTGAAAAATAGATGGATATTTAAAAAAAAAAAAAATATATATAAAGAAATGCGACCAGTTAACATTTGATAAATTACAACTTGTATACATAAGAACAAATCATTGAGTATTCCCCACTAACAAGCTAAACTGACTCATTGCAGCATGTTAAATGCATATATGCTGTAATCGGTGACAGTCTTTATCAACAGTTGTGCATCTTGACCAAGACATGTTTTCACCATGTATGAAAATGTGTGAAATTACTGTCAAGTTTTTACGTCTGACTAGGAACACATTTGAGAGAGAGAGAAAGAGAGTTCATAAGCCATAGGTCAATCAACCTTAGTATATTAATACCAAAATCTTTCAGAGACGTTAAACTATATTTTGTATTTTTAGTACTTAGGGACAGAAGTTTGGTCAATTGCTTCTATGGCACATGGAATAATGGCATAATATAATAAAAGTAGAGAATAGATTTCTACTGTATAATTTCTGCCTGTTTTATACCTGAGTTATACCTGATTAAATGCATATCTCATATACATTTCTTCAATTTGTATTTGGCGAAAGAAGCTGTATTCCTAGGGAACTTATGGAAAAGGCCCAGCAAAATGTAAAAGCAGATAAAGAGGCCGTTCTTGCTGGTTTGTGCGGGCTGCTGTGGTTTTAGTGCCCTCTGGAGAGTGCAAGACTGGCAACAGCTGTGCATTTCGCTTGAGTGTAGTCCTGTGCCTCCTATTGGCTGGTTCTGAGTGAAGTCCTGCTCTCCCCATTGGCTGGTTTATGAGATGGAATGAAACAATGAAGAATGCGCTTGGCTCTGCGTGCAATGTGGTTTCTTCCAAGTGTCCCGTTGGCTTGTTGCATTTGCTTTAATACATCGTTTTTCTTTCTTATCATAGAGTGATTTTATATATTCTAATACAGCCGTGCTTAGTTTTCTTGCATGTGAGGCAAACTTTTAACTGTTTTTATGTAGTTTTTTATATATGAAAAAAGGCTGGGCCTATCAGGACAAAAGGCTTCCTTAAAAGTCTGCTTAAAACTTGGGTGCATTTTTTATTATTATCATTATTATTATTATTATTTTAATACAAAAAAGGTTTAATATGTGAGCGCACACAGTTTGAAATTGATTGCATGCACTGTTTGAATGTGTAGAGTTTTATAAGCTACTGTGAGACATGAACAGAGCTTGTGAGTGGCTCATCCTGGTAAAGACTTGCTCTAGTGTGTGGATGGGCTGCATAGTCTGGTGGGACTGCCAGCCCAGCCTGACTACATTTTGGGTATAGCATCGTCTGGGGATGGAAGGGTTTTTGTCGGCAGGATACCTGTGTCTCATCTCACACTGGCGCCCCCCTCTGGTCACTTGGGCACTCACATTCTGCCGATACAAAATACACATTCGAGTCCTCGCTAGTTCGACCGGTATGCTGTGTAGTGAAAAGCAGCAGCTTGCATTCTCTGAAATTTACAGAAGGGGTTGCAGGAATGAATGTGAACACAAATATAGTATTCCAAAATAGGCGGAAATGCCATGGCTATCAAGTGAAAAGTGTGTTTTCTGACAGGCAAAATTCTAGGGCTCTGAATATGCTTGCCATTGCATAGGATAACTGATTCACCGGCCTGATTACAGTCTGTATGGACATTTCGAAAGCTCAGTCATTTTTAGTGTTACCTTGCCAACAATCCTCCGACGACTGTCAAAATACTTAGCCTATATTCAAGAAAAAATACAGTGTGGCTAATGAACCTGAATTTACGTTATTGAAATCTTAGGTTTTCTCTATGGAGCAGGGGAGACTCATTGAGTGGAGCAGTCGGCCGTTTATCTCTCCTTGCTGGGGGAATTCCACTGGCCTCACAGTGGCTTCTTTCATAGCTGTCCACGGCGGTGCTCTGGGAGGGAGGGTTTTAATCTGCGTGGCTTTCCCCCATTTCGTGCGAGTCCGTCTGTCCTGCAGCCCGCACGCGCCCGCTGCCCCTGAGGTCTGCGTCGAGCGTCCAGCTGCAGCGTCGTTCTTTTCTTTGTGTCGGATGGAACGCAGTTAGAGCTCCAGCGGCTGGTGGGAAGGCCGGCTCGTGGGTGGCGGCTTTGAGCTCTCGGCAGCGGAAAGTCCGTCCGCGCTCAACCGCTGCTCTGAAGTGTGATTTATGTCTAAACCGCCGCATCGCTGCGCGTTCGCCGTGCGCGCGAATCGGGAGCACGAGCACTGTGGCTCCACTGTGCTGGGGCTGCGCTGCGTACATCATCTCTAACAGCGCAGAACAGCACGCTTTGGGTCCCTCGCTCTCGCTGCTAGTTATGTTACTCGGCTGCACGTATGAAGCCAATACATAACTTTCTGTGAGTGAACAGGAACGGCTGAAGCCAGCATTATCTTGAATACTTAAAGGAACGATTCAGAGAATTGATTAGCAGTCCATAGGCCATGTTATTTCGAAAGCCATCCGTTTATTTATTTTTTGCTTTTTGGTGGAAGCTTCCAGCTACTTCAAGTCTGTTGAGTGAAGCTATTTTCCTAGGTTCCCAGCTACTGAAACACAAAGTGTGCATTATTGGTGCTGATTGAGTAAGAATTCCTGAAGCCCTCTAAATTGGTTTCAAATTGTGTTTTATTACACATGCCAGGCTCCTCAGAGCTTGCCAGCTCACATAAAGGTAGTTTAGAAAAATGTCTTGATTCATGCCTGCAGATTTTTCTCTCCACTTAATAATGCAACTCTTTGCATGTTCCAAATGGCTTTGGCTTATTATTATTATTATTATTATTATTATTATTATTATTATTATTATTATATTATTACTATTACTATTACTGTTACTATTACTACTATTATTATTATTATTATTATTATTATTATTATTATTATTATTAATATAATAATAATAATAATAATAATAATAATAATAATAATAATAATAATAATTATTATTATTATTATTATTGAGGACTCCTTTCTCTGAAGAGGACATTGGTAGTGTACCTAACATTTATCATTTCACATGTATGTCTCATTATGGTCTCTGTAAAAAAACAAAAAAATGTTAACAAGTGCTGTGAAGTGAACCCTAGGTCAACTTGACTCCTGCGTACATGTTTGAAGATATTTAAAGAAGATTCCCGGCTGTATTGCATAAACGAAAACTGCATGTTTCCTGACAACTGTTATTGAACTTGCGTCTTACTGAAGACTGAAATGAATACGAATGTTTCAGGAATGACTATGAAAATTAACCCCAATGCACCTCGCAGGGACTCCACTAATGGGCCCTACATGGCAGGTTTACATCCACTCAGGCGCTTTACCTGAGTTTATTCTCACACACAAAAAGGCAAAGAGCCCTGGACTCCTGTTGGACAGTGATGTGAGCTGCAGTAGCCCCCCCCCCCCCCCTTGGCACCGGGCAGCACCGCCACACGTTTTCTCACACAGTGGTCCCTGGGGAGGGACTCCACAGGACAGATGTATAATTTATGGCCGTGTGATTAATTCCTCCTCCTCTTTCCCTCGCTCTTTCCCTTCTTCTCCTCCCTGGTGAAGCGAATGCGAGAGTGTGAGCTCGGTGTATTGCTGTGGGTGAGGTAGGCCATCCCCTGGCTCAGCGTATTGCTGTGGGTGAGGTAGGCCATACGCGGGCTCGGTGTATCGCTGTGGGTCAGGTAGGCCATATGCAAGCTCGGTGTATCGCTGTGGGTGAGGTAGGCCATATGCGAGCTCGGTGTATCGCTGTGGGTGAGGTAGGCCATACACGGGCTCAGCGTATCGCTGTGGGTGAGGTAGGCCATATGCGAGCTTGGCGTATCGCTGTGGGTGAGGTACAGTAGGCCATACCCGGGCTCAGTGTATTGCTGTGGGTGAGGTAGGCCATACACAGGCTCAGCGTATCGATGTGGGTGAGGTAGGCCATATGCGAGCTTGTTGTATTGCTGTGGGTGAGGTAGGCCATACGCGGGCTTGGTGTATCGCTGTGGGTGAGGTAGGCCATACATGGGCTCAGTGTATCGCTGTGGGTGAGGTAGGCCATCCCCTGGCTCAGCGTATCGCTGTGGGTGAGGTAGGCCATATGCGAGCTTGGTGTATCGCTGTGGGTGAGGTAGGCCATACGCGGGCTCGGCGTATTGCTGTGGGTGAGGTAGGCCATACGTGGGCTCAGTGTATTGCTGTGGGTGAGGTAGGCCATCCCCTGGCTCAGCGTATCGCTGTGGGTGAGGTAGGCCATATGCGAGCTTGGCGTATCGCTGTGGGTGAGGTACAGTAGGCCATACCCGGGCTCAGTGTATTGCTGTGGGTGAGGTAGGCCATACACAGGCTCAGCGTATCGATGTGGGTGAGGTAGGCCATATGCGAGCTTGTTGTATTGCTGTGGGTGAGGTAGGCCATACGCGGGCTTAGTGTATCGCTGTGGGTGAGGTAGGCCATACACGGGCTCAGTGTATCGCTGTGGGTGAGGTAGGCCATACGCGGGCTCAGTGTATCGCTGTGGGTGAGGTAGGCCATACGTGGGCTCAGTGTATCGCTGTGGGTGAGGTAGGCCATACGCGGGCTCAGTGTATCGCTGTGGGTGAGGTAGGCCATACCCGGGCTCAGCGTATTGCTGTGGGTGAGGTAGGCCATATGCGAGCTCAGCGTATTGCTGTGGGTGAGGTAGGCCATATGCGAGCTCAGCGTATCGCTGTGGGTGAGGTAGGCCATACACAGGCTCAGTGTATCGCTGTGGGTGAGGTAGGCCATATGTGAGCTTGGCGTATCGCTGTGGGTGAGGTACAGTAGGCCATCCCCGGGCTCAGCGTATTGCTGTGGGTGAGGTAGGCCATATGCGAGCTCAGCGTCGCTGTGGTAGTGCCATAACAGGCTCATGTATCGCTGTGGTGAGTAGGCCATTGTGAGCTTGGCGTATCGTGTGGGTGAGGTACAGTAGGCCATCCCTGGCTCAGCGTATCGCTGTGGGTGAGTGGGCATATGCGACTTGGGTATCGTGTGGTGAGTACAGTAGGCCATACCCGGGCTCAGCGTATTGCTGTGGGTGAGGTAGGCCATACACAGGCTCAGCGTATTGCTGTGGGTGAGGTAGGCCATACGCGAGCTTGACGCATCGCTGTGGGTGAGGTAGGCCGTACACAGGCTCAGCGTATCGCTGTGGGTGAGGTAGGCCATATGCGAGCTCAGCGTATTGCTGTGGGTGAGGTAGGCCATATGCAAGCTCAGTGCATCGCTGTGGGTGATGGCGCCATGCTCTCTTTCGGAGACGTACGGTAGCATAAACTTCAGATCACATACAAGGAGGTGTGTGTGCAACAGGGAGGGGCAGTTACCATTGCAGCCACTGCCTATTTAAAATATGTTTGTTCAGTCAAACCACTGCAGCGTGACATTTAATGTATTATTGAAAAATAATAAGACGGCTAAAAGGCTACAAGTTGCTGCCAGCATTCATCTTTTCATATGGAACGAGTGCGTTGGAGTCCAACTGTTTCCTGCTTTTTTAGCCGACGCCCTTATTTAGCTTTATTGAGCCTTTCTGCAGCATTAGAAGACACAACTTTCTAATGCAAATATCACAGAAGTGGGCACAGTATCAACAGTTCAGTAGAGGAAAACAGAATAACTGTAGTTGTAGTAGGACAGTAGTTGTTAATGTTAGACAGTATGTGAAATCAGCTGTGGTTCAGATTTTTCACACAAAAACTTCAGTGCAACATAGTCAGTCTGTCTACAACTGAAATGCTTTTGGACAAACTTGATTAAAGCAACATTGTTGCTTGGATTCGACATAAACAGGAAACTAATTCCACTGAACACTCAGGAGTTGAAACTTTGATTTTCAACCTGACTTCTGAATTCTGTGGAACTCCAGCGACAGTCCCTAATAAGTGAGAGTAATCTCGCTAACAATTCATTTGCGGAAATATCATGCGACCCAACATTCTGTGGGTGCGTAGTGCTTCATTTTCAGTCTTCTCTCACACCTGATTTTATCCTTAATTAGCAAGCTATCATATTTAATTACACTGTATGCAGATGAGTCATTGTGTTCCATATTCATAATAAAATAATGGCCAAAAACAGAAATATAATCTGTTTAAGGCTATAGAAATGTTGGAGTAGCTGACAAAGAACAAATGTTTTTTTTTTCTGTTTTTTTTTTTGCAGTTACTAAGTGACTTCCTGCGCCTTGTGTCACAACTTGTCATTTGACTATGATAATGTTAGCACTACCGTGGAGTACTGATCGTTTGTGATAATGACATTCTGGAGAATGGATTAGTCATTCCAGCCTTTTAAAATGCTCTTGACACCACTGTATTTCTCAGTTGCCACTACGTGTGAAACAAAGTAACTAAAACAACTGACGTGCCAGCTTGCCAACTTAATTACAGACCTTGTAGGATTAGACTCAGCAAGTTTCATGTTACAGTACAGGTATTACCATTAGAGCCATCGGTCTGTGCCGGAGGGTTGCAGTAGCAAGGTTTTACCGCTAAGGGCTTGAGGATTTGAAATATACACTTTTCAGATTGTGTGCTTCTTTGTATAATTAATTAGTGAGAATAGAGCCGTGGCACCATTCTCATGCTCCCATATCCGCTCGGAGTGCAGTGTACTGCAGTCCATTCTAGCATCCAGTGTGTTTGTTACATAATCCAACAATTTGGTGAGAGATGAAAGCAAAGTATCAGTCCCTGTCTCGTTAATACCGTGGTTCGGTTTGTTATGGTATTTCAATACATAGCAATTAACAGGGTCAATCATTACACCAGTGCCGATTACAAAGGGCGACCGTGCACAGTCGCGCTTTTATACAACTACTGTGGGCAAAAGGTCTAAATGTTCCTAAACAAGGTAGACTTACTGAAGCTGAATTGTCTAAGTAACACTTACACTGAGCCGTATAAACCTATATGTGCTAGGCCTGGAAATCAAATACATAATAAATGTATATGCAATTTAATGTTGAATACTATTAAATAGTATGGGATTCGTCCTACTCATGTGCGTTTTCATTAATTACACTTTCAAATATTGGAATAATTAACTCCCTATGCGCGGTAGGACTCCAGTTCTGTTCTCTGTAAATAATCGCTCCCTGCAGAGAGATCTGCGTTCATTTGCGCTTCAGAAAGGAAAATCAATTATACGAATGAAACGCCAGTTATTTCGTTTCGTTATTTCGTTGAAGGCTCGCGCTTTCCCACAGGGACTTGGTCGAATAAAGCAGCGTTTTTGCACATTAGCAAGAATTCAGGTCCAGATCAAAGTAATCGATGTTCTCGGAGTGGAATAGGCTGTCTCCTCCCTAGTTTAAGCGCGTGAATAATTCAGCGCGCCAGAGTGCAGTCTGGGTAGATATTCTCCTCTCCTCTTTTGGTTATTAATCAGTTCTTTCACAACTGTCTGAGGTGTATTATTACATGAAGCGGGCGAACGCGCCAGCTGGGTAATTACGTTAGTCGCTGTTCACTCTTGAGTGTCCTGTTGCCAGAATAAATTTCCTGTCCCTTAGCCAGCTCTGACTTACTTTGGGGTCAAAAATATTTTTGTGAAACCAGTAGGTTTTTATTTAGAGCAATAAAGCTTTACAATATTTTAATAACTATTTTTTTCTACATTTGTTAAAGATGAAAATGTGCTCTTTTCAGGCATCACAAGCAGTAATAGTTTTTTTATATAATGCGCATCGCTTTAAAATTATTTATGCAGTGCATTTGCAAATGCGGACTATTGTAGATGAAAAATGCATAAACTGATATGTTCGGATATGCATTATTTACGGTGTATAAGATAACGTTTTGTAACATAGGCTATTTTAATATACATTAGTCTTAGTTTTAAAGCCAAATCAACGCGTGATCTTTTTTATTGTCGACGTAGCAGCATAGTGAAGGACAGCGCCAATTGCTTCTTCTGGACGCTTTTTGAATCCGTACAGATAAGCAAAACTAAGACGGGCTGTAAGAAAAATTGATAGACGTGTTGCTGTGCTGTTTTTCCCTGCTCCCTTAACGATGGGATATTCCTGGAACCACAGTAAACAAAAATAGCAACAGTTTTCAAGGACAGACGCCTTTTTAGCGGCACTTGGCAGGGAAATAGAGGCAGCTCTGTGTGTATTTTTGAAGAACGTCTATTCCTGGTCTCCGCTGAGCGAATTACTTCTGGTCAATTGCATTACATCGCAGTCCAGCAGGCAGCCGTTCGCGCCGCGCTCCCCATACGCCTTTATTAGCTGTGCTCGAGCTCGCCGCTTGCAGTCCTGCGGGGTTGAAATCACGTGATTAAACTTAGTGTTTTCCGTGTGCGCGAGGTGGCCTCGGATAGCCCAGTTGAACGAGCTCAACACGTAGAAACCTGTGATGCCAAGCCCTTATTACTCATAGCTGCGCTCACATATTAGATGACACATCCCGTTATTGCCATGGACTTGATGTGTGATAATTTTTCTCGTGATAATTTACTTGCAAGAAATATCCGCGGATTTAGACGTACTTCTGTTTGTTTGTTGTCAAATATACATTTCTCTTGTAAAGTTTTTTTTCTTCCTAGTTGAGGCTATTATTATTGTTGATTCTACACTATGAGTGTAAGTACAGTTTACTGCGTAGTCTGTCTGTGTGTGTGTGTTTGCATATGTGCGAGAGAGTTGGAGAAAGAGAAGTGCTTTTTTAAGAAATGTGCTTGTGACTGCGACAGTACAGGCCTCCCGGGGATGCGATTAGTCTGTGTGTATGTGAATGGCAACAACATATCCCTCGAGCTTTACCATTTAAAGGATTTTAGTATCAGATTTCTCTCAATTTGGAATGCCCAGCCCGGCATACAGACCTGGCTTATCGGAGCGAGAGTCTCCTCTGAAAAGCGCGCTAACAGACGCTGCTTCTCCTCGCGCTGCAGTCCGCTAGCTCAGCTGCGCGGTCATCGTTTCGGAGGAGCTCGCTTTAACGGCCCCTTTGCGCAGGCAGTCCTGCGCCGCTAAACGGGGACAATGCCGCTACTTAAATGTTAAACTCTCTCCCTCCCTGGGTAGCGCCGAAGCCAATTACGTTCGGTGCACCCAGAGTCATTGACCATCTTTCATTTTTGGGAGTTCAATAATAGACCACGGGGCATGTCACTACGCAGAGAACCAGTCATTTAACAGGATGAGCAAAACGACGCGTTCCTCTTCCAGCACCTTCTAAAATGTATCGCAGAATCAATTATAAAATTATTCTATATATGTTATGAAACACATTTTCACCTGAGGTGAATGCATCCTGATATCATGGCTGGTAGGCGTGTGTTTGAGTGTGTAGTCTGTAATCCACAGCACCTGTTATAAAAGTAGTCTGGCAGTTACATTGGGGACTCATTCCAGGCAGTTACTCTATCTGTCCTCACCTGACCCAGAAATCGATTGAGGTGCACTGTCTTTAAGGACATTCCAACCCGGTAAATGCTCCCTGAAGGAGCTAGGAGCGAGGGGCTAGGAGGCTCCCGAAGGATGCTTGAGCAAGGAAACGCGAGTGCATCCTGTGCGGAAGTGTTTTTTCGGAACGCGTGATTTATAAAACCGTGAATCTCACGAAACTGTGGATCCACCTCTCCCTATGTGCCTCCATCTGTAATTGACTTGGCTTCAAACTGATGCTTGTCTGAACAAGGATATGTCATTTGCCTAATACATGTTTCCTCGATTTCTCCATACTCGCATCCTTTCCTCTTGTCCTTTCCTTGCGTCCTTCGTTGGGTGGAGCTGAGGAGCGTGGAACGGACGTGAGGAAAGGAGTGAAAGTAAGCGTTTGGAATGAGCTCTTTGTTCCCTCTCTTTCTAAACTTGTCTTTTCCTCCCTTTCTGTCCTTTCCCCAGGACACTTTTCTCCAAAAGAAGGCAACAGAAGTGCGAAGACAGAAGGAAACTGAAGACTGAGGACCTGAACTGAGCGCTGGGTTTCATTGGTCCAGCCGAGAGGAGATACCTGCTGTGATTGGTGGGTGAGACTTGATTCTCCTTCCCTATTCGTTTGTTCAGCAGAGCAGACCCGCCATGTTGAGCTGCCTGACAGCTGGCAGCGGTTTGCAAATGGCCGCACGGCGTTTTACATTCACGGTGCCGTTCGTTTAAACGCGACGCGTTTTTAAAATGGCCGCTGCTTCTGCTCGGCTGTGTCTGGCACTGCAGCCTTCAGCTGCACTTCCTCTTGCAGCGGTCCTGTTGAAGTGTGCATTTCACTCTTGGTTTCCACCCTGTAATAATACACTTCTTGTGTTGAAATTAAGCTCAACGTTGGTTGTGCTGATGTTTGCGGTCAATAACAGGCCATGCTCTGCCTTAACACTTGTGGCAGGGGCTGACAAATTGCTTCTAGAGGACCCAAAAACAGCTTTTTAAAAATACTTTGCTTATTCCTTGTTAGAATTTTGATCATTGTAATTAAAATAGTGCTAAACAAATTATAACATGTCTTAATGTGTAGATCCATGTGGTAATGACATCATGACTTGCACAGATTTCTGTGCACGTGTGTTAAATAGCTGCTGCACTGTGGCTGGATGACTGTATGAAACGTTACCCAGTTTGGGGTTCTTCAGCCATAGAGTGGTGGTGAGATGACAGTTTGATCATGAAAACTTACCTATTTTATTTAGTGTAAAATAAATACGTAAAAAAAAAACAAGTTAGAATGAAAGGCTAAAATATGTAATTTATGAGAGATAGGAACGTTAAAAAATATTATGTTTTAATTTGACCTACTGGGACTCGCTCACGGAACCACCCCCGCCCCCCCACCCAGTTTGGGATCCTCTGAGGTGAAGCGGCCCGATACGCTTTGCTGCAGGGACGGCTCTTTGCGCACGCTCCCTAAAGCTCGATTTCCACACAGGGACCTGGGGATTCCAGCAGGCTCGCGTGAGACCTGGAGGCGGGATGCAGAATCTGTAGCCCCGGGGTTAATGTTCTAGCCGCTCACACACACACACACACACACCTTCACTCCTCCGGGCGTCGGTGAGGAAGTGCGTCCAAGTGACTTTTTAACGAGGGAAAGTAACAGCGTGAATCACATAGTATTTTAAAAAACCTCACAAATGAGACTGAGATCAAACAGAAAGGAGGGAGAGAGATCATGAATATTCATGCGCGCATGTTGTGCGCGTAGCGTGTGTTGTGTGCGTATATTCGACAGATCTACACATCTCTGTTTCCCTCTCCGTTTCCTGTGTGTGTGTGTGTGTGTGTGTGTGTGTGTGTGTGTGTGTGTGTGTGTGTGTGTGTGTGTGTGTGTGTGTGTGTGTGTGTGTGTGTGTGTGTGTGTGTGTGTGTGTGTGTGTGTGTGTGTGTGTGTGTGTGTGTGTGTGTGTGTGTGTGTGTGTGTGTGTGTGTGTGTTTTAAGCAGGGCCTCTAAATCCAGTGGAACGTGCAGCGTAGATTCCTTGTGAGGTTGCCACATAATCCTCTCCTGGACAGAACTTAGAGCCAGTTACCTACCGCCTCCCACCTGAAACCAGTCAGCCGCACTTCCACCTCGACACGGGTTCGAGAAACGCTTGGGCGACAGACGCAGAAACCAAATTGAAAGACGTGTCTAAATAGAGGTCCTTCCTCTCTCCCTGCGTTCACACAGAGCCGCTTGTATCGGCCGTAAATGCCCCCCCCACCCCCGCATGCTCGTTTTTCACCAGATAAAAAATGTCTTATTAGCGGGCGGTAGCGGAACGGCCGACCGTAAAGTTAAACGGGCCGTTAACGGGCGGCGGCGGAGGGTCGGGTGGCGAGGGCCCCGGCCCTGGCGCGGTCCCCTCAACCGCGCGGAGCTTCATAAACACCACCGCGCCCGACCACGTTCGGTCTGACACCGGGGTGGGGTTACAATGCTAATATTTATTAGAGCGTAACTTAGCGCTCGCATTCTCACGATCCGCGCCTATAAATAGCGCACGGGCGGTTATAATTAAGCAGGAGCGGTCTCGGGGGAATATTAGCACCGGGCATTATCGTGCTAGACATGAGCCAGCAGAGCTTATTTTGGCTCCTTTTCTCATGGGCAGGATTTTTTTTTCTTGCGGCGTAGACGTGCTGATGACCACCTGTCTTTCTCGTACTTTTCTGTCCAAAAAAAAAAAAAATCCAGCTTTAATTGAAGAGGCGGCAGGGTGGAGTCTTTAAGCCCACCCTCCTGTAAGCCTTCTTTCCAAAACTACTCACGCAACTGTGCATCTACCCCCCCCCCCCACACTCGCTCGCTGGCTCCCGCCCACCGCCCCACCCACCCAGCCTGAGTAGGAGATCTGCTTAGCGTGTAGCCCAAGCCCAAATTACGGGGTCCGTGTGACACGCGCGCAGCGGGGGGGGGGCGGTCGTTATTATTCCCTCGTTAGCCGAGCCATCGGGGTCGGAGGTCGGGGCGTGCGGAGGAGCGGTGATTCATACGCAGAGCGCGCTCAGTCACGACGAAGCCCAGATACGCCGCCGCCACCGTCGCGGCGCGGAGCCAGCGCTGCCTCTGGCCGAGCCGCGTGCCAGCCGGGCCTGCGGAGCGCGCGGCCCGACCCCTCTCACATTCCGGAACTGCTCCTTTTAAACGCTGCTAATGCGTTTCCTACAATTTCCCAAGAATGGCTGCAATTCCGGGAGTCGGAGGAATGCAGATTAAAAGGAAGAGAACCGGTCTGCGCAGGTTGGAGGGAGGTCGAGCAGCCAGGGCTCGGTCGCTCGTCCCGGGAGCTCGGACTCCTCCTGGTCCGACCGCGTTCTCGGTCGGCTTGCGTTCCCCTGTCGGCCCTGCGCAGTGGTCAGGGATCGGTTCCCTGCACGTTTCTCTGCTGTCTTATTTTAAACTCGTTCTTTCCCTAATTTATTCGTGTTACCCCAGTTTGGAGGGCCTATAGCTAGTCGTATTCATAGGCCCGCGCTCTCTCTGTGGCTCCCCCTGTTGGCCGGACGGAGCAGCGCGCGTCCTCCTCAGGCCACGCTGCTGACTGCCGGCTCTCAGTCCAGTAGAGCCGCTCAGGTTACTCATCAGAGCCTCACGCACCACGCACCACACGCAGCCCCCGTGAGCGAACCCCGCCGCCAGCACTGCCGAGGACCGGTTAGGACTGCGGGGCTAACCGTCGCACCGAGGACAAAGTGTGGCCCTCACCTGGGAGACCGTTGACCCAAAATGCTGTAGTGGTAAGGCGTTACTCAACTGATATGAAATATAAGCAGCGTGTTCCATGTGAAGCCTAGTGTAGGATGGTGCGTCGCTTGGCCGCACAGGGAGGTGGATTACCCATCATGCTCTGTGCTTCTCACAGGCGCCTCTGGGGCTTGCAGTGGTACAGGTGTGTTTCTCTTGCAGCTGTAACGTCAGGATCATTGTTAACGTGCCGGTGAGGGGTTAATGTGAGTGTTAGACTGGAGACATCTGTTTAAAAAGGGGCGTGATCAGAAGGTGTCACGTGTTGTCCGTGGCGATGAAAGCGGTTGACGGACACGGCCGGCGTCTCTGTCGTCCTTGAGACCGACCTCAGTCTGTAAGCTCTCTGCTACACCTGAGCCCATTTGCCGCACGTGCTCAGAAGAGCTGCTTAAGGAGGTCTGCTTAACACCCCCTCCTTCTCCCCCTCTCCCTCCCTCCCCCTCCCCTGTTCGTTTCCCCTTCCTCCCTCCCTCTGTCTCTTCCTGTGCCACTGTGACCTTTTGACCCCCAGCCGTCCCCCAGAAGTGGGAACTGGGAGATCCTGGGCACAGCCCTTCGGCTCAGTGCTGGAGCTCCTCTAATCCTCTTTCCCCGGCCAATCCTCTTTCCTCACTGTCCAGGGTCTTTGGTGTCTCTGCTTTGACCTCTGAGGGTCAGCAGCCCCCCACCTCTAAACTTTGAAGTGCGGCAGTAAGCTGTATTGGTAATACAGCAGGTTTGTTAGCGCAGGTTTGTCATTGAAATAATTGCCTGTTTTGGATTATGAAACGTACAGTTTAGCAGAAATTGTTGGTCTGCTGTTTTTTTTTTTCCGAACTGTGGCTCTGTGATATCCTCGCAAAACAAGGGGCCCTGATTTGCAGTTCCTGTCTGATTAGATTGTTTCTGTGAACCTAACCTTTTTAGAGTTTAGAGTTTATAGAGGTCTACAGGGGGATAGAGGTCTGCTGCTGATCTAACACCATCTCACTGACAGAGGGAGTGTACGCTGAGCGATTAGCCTTGTCTTTATAGGCTAATGCACGGTGGGTGTAGTTGCTGGATTAAGTGCGGGGGAAACGCATCACCGCGCTCCACTGCAGGCCGCTGAGCTCTGGGAAGAGACCGGTTAGCGTTTCCTAAGTTGGGGGTCATTATCGGCCGCGGCCAACCGGAACCTCCGTTTAACGTCTTGTCCGAAGAACGGCACCCGTCTCTGTGCGGGGCCTCGGGTTTACGTTTTCAGTAAAATGGCCGCGGCTATAGTGCAGCTTTGTGAGGTTCTTCCAGTCTTATCTCAAATCAGGGAGCCGTTGGTCCGGTGAATCCAGTGAACCGTTAAACCAGTTAGCCACTAATGCTGTGAAACGGTCAAGCCCCCCCCCACAGGGCCAATGAGGAAGGAGCAGCGTTCGCAGCGGTGAGCTGACCGCTGTGTGAGGTTTTGACGGGTACGCCTGAAGCGTGTAGCTCTGTTGCACAGATGGCTTTTGCCGTGGGCTAGAAGAAAGGAGGGTCACAGGGCTGCTCATCTCTCCCCTGTGGTCTCTCTCGGACTGTCGCCCAAGTGCCCGAGTGCGCGAGTGCCCGAGTGCGCGAGTGCCCGAGTGGGCTAGTGCCCGAGTGGGCTAGTGCCCGAGTGCGCTAGTGCCCGAGTGCGCGAGTGCGCGGCACCAGCAGAAAAAACCAACAGTGTATGCTTATTTTCCTTTTGATTGAACATGTCGTGTATTTGTCCATGACCATCGAAAAGCAGTAGAACTGCCAATGAAGCTGAGCTCAAAGCAAGCGAGTGTGATGCAGAGGGTGATGTCATTCCCTTTCGAGTCGATGCATGGAGTGTGATTGGTTCCCAGGCTGTGGGAACCTTGGTCTTTAGCTCAGTGAGCTCATTGTGTCGCTTCCTGCCTTGAGGTTGGAAGTGTTGTGTTTGATTCTGTAGCAGAGGCCTTGGTTGCCGTCTTGTTATATCTCATGCAAGTACGGTATGTCATTTTCAGAAAATGACTTCTATATTCAGTATGTAGCATCATGTAATGATATTGTGTAGCAGCATTTTATTGAGAGAGAGGTTAAGAAAGGGAACCGAATATTTTTCTAGCAAAAAAATTCAACTTCATACGTCGGTATTCAACTCAAGGACTCCTCAAAATGGATTTCCGTACGTGTGGTGCAACCTCAGAAAAGGTCTTTATTTTGTGGTTCACAGTGTCGTGTGTGTTCTGAAAGTTAACACCTTTTAATATTAGACTGTTGCTCGGCCTGTGAATAAATGCATGTGGTTCTGCTGAAATGTGTCACTTCCCTTAGTTTCCTTTCTGTAGCCTGCTCAGCTTCTCATTTTGTACTGGTTCAAACTGTAAACATGACTGCTATCGCAGCATCTAAACGTTTGAGACTAGAACGCTCTCCTCTGCACTTTGTGCTTTTAGGTGTTATTGTTCTAGTGGTCAGATTGTTTTTATCGCAGTTTGAAATTAACTTTTGGTTTATACCGACACACTGGGCCCATTTTCGCACCTCCGACTTGACCGAGGTACGTCTCTGTCGCAGATCTGATACTTTCTTTCGTGGAATAAATGGAAATAAATTGACGGTTCTTCACCTTGTTATTATTTAACTCCTTTATGCTCTTCGTTTGGAACGGCCAGTCAGTAGGCCGGCTATCTCAGAGCGCTCTGTCGCTTTGTGAAGGCGCAGACGAGCGCGCTCTCTCCTCCGAGGCACGTTCCGTCGGCCGTCGCTCTCTCCCCTCAGTCCACCCGTCCAGCTGCTTGCACTTCCACGCGCTCAGAACCGCAGGAGCCCGTCCGGCCACAGGTGTCGCTGTTGAGCAATGAGCTGGGAGCAGACCTCCCACCTGAAACTCCCGCTCCCTCCGGCCAATCACGGCCCGTGTTGGCGAATTGGACTGGAAGACGACAGTAACGCTGTGCGTTTGACTTGAAAGTACGGCTGGTGGTGCATTTGATTACAGGGAAAGTAGAGCTTTTGGTGTATGCAAAGACTATACCGTTCACAGACCTTCGCCTGTTAAATATTCAGATTGCACAGCTGGTCGGGGACAACACAGAGGGGTCAGGGCTGGTGGAAGAGTGTCACGTTGTCATGTTCTGTTTTCCGGAACTTTCATCAAATGATGTAAAAGTCTAAATGCGGAGGAGAGCTAGTGTACCACACTCATGTCCCTAATTCACACTTTTTCATCAGAACGCAGCTGCAAACGTGACCTTTTCTGATCCTTATTTTTTCACAATTAAGGGATGTTTAATTTTATTCCCTTTAAAAAATTTTTTAAATTACACACATTTTATACTTCATATGAGCTTTTTACATCTTCTGCCTTTTGGCCCAAAAGTGATCTTTTTAATATTCCCTCTCCCTAAAATAATTAAAAATCCATATTTTACTTTCCTTGCTTTCAGTTATTGAAATGAGAGGCCAGTTGCTGCATATAATACGAGGTTTCTTGCAGTCAGTGGCACGGACCGCTTCAAAGAAACAAAGCAGCCTGTGGTTGGTGGAACATCTGCTGTGTGTGCATGACAAACTGATGCATTAGAACACAAAACAGTAACTACGACTGCTCACACCGAGCATGTCGCAGGTAATGGCACCTTTCAAGAGCCATTTAAATTTGCAGTTACACCTTTCTGAAAACTGGATGGCAGACCCCGTCATTTAGGCTTAGCGCGCTGCTTCGTGTGAAAGTAGACCCCCTTATTTGGGCGTAGCGTCCTCTCAGCTGTTTTCTCCGTGGACGTTGAACGGCTGAACTTTAAAAGGCAGAGCCAGGAGAAACCCCTCGAACCCCCTTTTCTCAGGTTGCTATCTCCGGTCGTGTTCATAAAGGCTTCTCCTACCCTAAGAAGTAAGGCGTCGCTTTGCTGAGATCACAGAATTTAAATGAGAAGAAATTATTAAAAAAAAACAAATCTGAAGAATACATTATAATTTAATTTGCCAGATCAAAAGGTTTTTTTTTTTTGTTGGAGTCTATAAAAAGTGCTCCCGGCGTTACTCCCTGTTCAGATAAAACGTCCGTGTGATCCGCGATTATAGCCGGTTTGATAAGAGCTCCAGCTTCGGCGCCTCTGCGGTGCGAGCTTCGCTCCGCCTCACCTTGGAGTGGTTTTTAATGGCCAAACGGTTAGAACGGCTCACCGCTCTGGGGGACGAACGCGAGGTTACCGCTAAGATTCGCAATAATGAAACGGCGGCCACGGGAAAAGATAATGATTGAAAAGCGAAACGTTTAGCTTAGACGACTTAAACGTAGAGTACCGCTGGGTACGATAATCGGTTTCCTCCGAAGAACTTTTTAATAACGTTTGACATCAAGGACTGCTCACGTGTGTGCGCTGCTCTTTTTATTAATTGCATATCCTTTGATCAGAAACATTATGCATTTTACTCAGAAATATTGGAGTGTTGGTATTATGCAACTGTGCAGCCCTATAGTGTTTATAAGATGACCAGATACTATTTAAGAATAATCCTATATAAGAAACCCAGGCATTGGGAGTTCTATGGCTGAATGTTAAGCTGATGTCAGTTCTTCAGACAGAAGCCTGTTTCCCCCTGTGGCATTGTGGGACAGAGGAGGACCCCTGTAACCTCATCTCTGCCGCTGTCAGTTAACCCTCACTCTTGGTTAGCCCCCCCACATCGAAGGGGAGGGGTTAATGGAGATGGAATGGACACTAGGACACACATGTATTTTTTGGCTTTAGTTTATTCCCAAAGAAATAATCACCTTTTAATCTCCTCTTGGAACCCTGATGAGTGCCCTGGTTTTGGGTGTCTTTTTAAAATGAAAACATTTATTTGACTTTATTTGACATATATATCATATATTGATGTAATGTATGGAATGTATATAAAATAAGTAGTGTTGGATTTGGAGAATTCTTTTTTTTTTAAGCACATATGCTTGGATTATGTTACTTTTGAATGCGAGGAAACATAAGCAAAACATACCTTAGCATTAGCATTATCGTTAGCATTCGCGTGCGCTGCCGGGTCTCTCGCAGGGCTAATCCGCGTGTTCATGGCGCAGAATTCACACGTGGAACGGAGACTCCATTTCGGCTCCTCGCGGCAGAGTTACAGCCCGTCCCTCCCTGGGAGTTAGGACCCCGGCGCGGGGGATACTGCTTCTCCCCGCGGCGTCGTTAGCCGAGCCCACGCGGGCTGCAGGCCCCGGGCTCCCTCCGGGGGGTAAATGGGCACCTGTGTCTGGCTGCTGCGCTCCTGGCATCCTGGCAGAGCCGTTTCCATGGGCACCAGGCTGCGCCGCGCCGTACCTCATGTGGGAAAAATATCCAGTCAGCTGTTCAGCAGTGACTGTGCACACAACTACCGCACACACACCGACCGATTACAGGCTTTCTGTCATTTTCACTCTTTTTTCTGTGTCAAATATGCTTCCTTTCACTTTCTCAAATTCAAATTCCCTCTCTCTCTCTGTCTCTTTCCCCCCTGTATTTCTCTCTGTCTCTTTCCCCCATCTCTCTTCCACCCTCTCTCTCTGTGTCTCTCTCTTGCTTTCTGTATGTCTTTCCCTCTTGCTGTCTGTTTGTGCCTCTTGTCCTTTCCTGACATATGCCCCTCTCTTTTCCTCCTTCTGTCTGTCTGGGTCTTTCCATATCTTTTTTTTTATCTCTCCCCTTGTCTGCATTCTCCCTCTCTCATCCCCACATGTCTAACTGTAGCAGCAGACAGGTTGAGTTGGGGGGGGGGGGGGTGCCTTATGGCAGTTGAAAGTTTCCATAGTGACCGTTGGAAACATGTGGCAGTTTGTGCCGGAGAGCCAAACCTCTGGTGGCGCTGGGAAAAATGGAGGGGTGGAGCTACAAGGTGACTGGGCGTGGCAGTCCCCCGCTGATGGCTAACGGCAGTAGAGATGGGAGTGGCCTAATCTGAGATGAATCCAGGTATGGGTACAGGGCCCAGGTAATGAGAACAAATCCTACCCTGTGAGCCTAATATGGGGGCTGATGTGAAGAGAAAATGGAGGGAGGGAGGGAGAGCTGTCCCATTCGATGAGGCATCTTGACTTTTGTCTTGCTGGTCGTGACATCACGCCGCGTCTGTTAACGACTCTGGCAGCTGTCAACGAGGGAAACTATTGCGCGGCTCCTTAATAAAGCCAATGCAATTATACAGTCCTACCATAGGCGGGGAAAGTAGTTAAACGAGCAGGTTATTGTGTGTGTTTTTTAAGTACTGTGGAGTGAGAAAACTGTTGACTTATGAAAATGGGGACAATGACACTGGATGGAAAGTTCTGTGTGCGCCGTTTTGAAACGCAGCCCAGATGTCTGAAACGATGCATGAGTTTAAAGGTAATTAGCGAGTTATAAATGCTGTGGGGATTCTGTATTTATTCGTTTTGTTTCCATTCTGCAACGATGCTTTACTGCACTATTACATTAGAGCTTATAGCAAAGCAGTCTGTTTTAGCAGGACAGGGGTTTGAGTTTTCATGCTCTTTGTTTTTAGATGGTGTTTGGAAAAGATGAGAAGGTGCGTGGTCTCTTCCTGGTTATTCATGTGGATACTTCCTTTCGCGGAACGTGTCCATGTTGCTCCGTCTTTTGCTGTCAAGATCCATTCTTCAGGTGGACCTGTCTTTCATCGCTGTGGGAGCACCACGTGTCATCAGCGTGAGACTCCATCTTTCTTCACTGTGGGAGCACCACGTGTCATCAGCGTGAGACGCCGTCTTCACTGTGGGAGCACCATGTGTCATCAGTGTGAGACGCCATCTTTCTTCACTGTAGGAGCACCACGTGTCATCAGCGTGAGACGCCATCTTTCTTCACTGTGGGAGCACCACGTGTCATCAGCGTGAGACGCCGTCTTCGCTGTGGGAGCACCACGTGTCATCAGTGTGAGACGCCATCTTCACTGTAGGAGCACCACGTGTCATCAGCATGAGACATCCTTTCTGTGTGATGCGGGGTATAGTCAGGGCTGCCAACAGCGATTTTCTTTTCTGAGTATTGGTGGATGGAGAAATCCTGGGTGTGAGATTTACTCTCTCCCCCTCTCTCTCTCTCTCTCTCACTCTCTCTATCTATCTTTCTCCTTCCCTTAACAAATTTTTTTTTTTGTGACAAAATTCCCGTTATCTTCCTCTCACTCCATTCTATTAAAGTCAGCCACAGCTCAGCGAGGCCGCATGACAGGAAGTGCGTTCGATGTCATCTCTCATACCGCTCACAGTCAGCGCCACACCTTCACAAGAGATTACTTATTCAAGATCTCACCCCACGTTCTATAATTTACAAGTCAATATTACAAGAATTCAAGAAGAATTAGTCATTTTACCGCACAGCTGGAATTCTGGCTGGCCTTGTATCTTTCCTCCCTAAATAATTTTTCTAAAAAAAGCAGAAAAAGGAAATGAGTGAAAGGAAGGAGTCCTGTTTTATACATGTTGTGCATTTCCGTCCCATAATGCACTGAGACACATTCAACGTCTCACCGAATGAGCTGGCATATTTTTTTCAGCCCGCCGTATTTAATAGTCTCTGCTGCTTCTCGTCACTGTGCCACGCCTCCGGTGTTGCTGATAGGCCGTGCAGCCAGGCTGCAGTTTCCCCAACCGACCAGAGGGGCCGCTAGTGAGCAGTGTCATGGGGGGGTGAGCTGTGAATGGGCCATTCCGGATCTCGCTGGCCTCGTGGCAGCGGCACGGCTTTGAGTCGGCGGGATACGCTCCTCGGGGGGCGGCTCCTGTCCCTACCCGCGCGGTGGCGCCGCGAACGCCGCGCTCGGCCCCCCTCCGCGTCCGGAGCGCGCCAAAGTTCGTCACGCACCTCACTTAAAGTTCACTCGGTCACGGAAGCGTTCCTTCGCAGGCTGAAATGTCTCATTTGCTGTAAAATTATATTTGATAGGGGAGTCTCATTATTTTAATGGGACGTTCTACTTGAAGTTGTCCTGAGAATGTGACCGCAGAGAGCAGTGATGCCAGTCTTTTTCTAACTGCAGGTTCAGTCGGTGCACGGAGATATGGCCCCCATTCAGATTTCATGCCGTTGCGTAAACAGTCTCGCGCGGGGCGGGGGGTTTGCGAGAGGGCCGTCTATATTTAACGAGGGCGACTGCGACTCGGGGTCCGGCTTCGGAGCGCACTGACACCGGTGCAGCGGCCTGTCCTAAGTCTGCTCCCAGCTTCTCCTCTTCCGCGGAATCGTTGCGTCTCCGTCTCTTCCCTCTCTTCCTCAGCGAAACGTCCTTCCTCTGGAAACGGCAGACGCCGGCCGTGGGATCAGAACCCGCGGACCGCCGAGCGCGGGGCGAGCACACCGCGCTCTCTGGGAACTTAAAACGAGCCGTTTCGCTCGGCCAGATGGAACGGGCGTCGTTGCTTGCTGTTTTGTATTTATAGGTCATTTTGGCAAATTGCAGGCTGCAGTGCGCCAGTACTTTTTCTTTTTCTTTTTTTCCCCCTCCTTTTTTGTTTTGAGGTCTGGAGCCTTCGGTAGCGTGAGAGATGGAGGCCAGATCCTGGCCGCGCCGTCTAGAAAAGTATTACCCATCCGGAGTTTTTAAAACACCTTTTTAAGCTCAGCAGAAATGTCCGCGGCCAAATCCGGCACTGGAGTTGCCGGGTAAATTAGGCCCGTTGCGATGGAAGAGGCGAAGAGACGCTTGGTGCGCTCGAGTCCAAATTCGACACGGCGCTAGATGCTCCCGGCAAAGCGATGAGCCTCGATTGGCCGAACGGCCTGTTCTCTTCGCGAAAAGAGAGGCGCGCAACAATAGCTGGACGTTTTTTTTTCTTTCGTTAGCGTGTTGATTTACGCCGCGGCGTCCGGCGCGGTTCTTTAAATGGCATCCGTGGCGCGCTGGTCCAGTAATAGCCTCGGCCGCAGACTGAAATGTGCCCGGCGTTGCACTCCACGTTGGCAACATTCGGTGATTCATAGCCCTTTGCCCCCTAGCCTCCCAATTTTGGCACGTCGGTGGACGAATTTGGAGAGGAGAGAAAAACCCCCCGTGTGGGATAAAAGTGTAGGGAAGATTTATTCTCCTCCTTAAAAACAGCACCTTGCGGTGCAGGACGAGGTAAACAGCAAAACAGCCACCCTGAGAGAGAGGGAGAGAGAGGGAGAGGGAAGGAAAAAGAGAAAAAGAGAGAGACAGGCCCTTCTGGACAAAATCTTACGTGTTTTATCAAAGTGCACGGTGACTCACTACCCCAAAAAAAAACCAATCAAAAAAACGCTTTACCAAGGAAAGACTGAGGCAGAAGCTGACCCTAGCAGTCGGTGTCCAGGAATTTCATCATCTAAACAGACCGCCTCCCTTTGGAGAGGTTCGGGAACGAGGCGCGTGTGTCTGCCGATGAAGGTCAGCGCCGGCTCTGACACGGCTGCTCCCGGGGTGAGTCGCTGGGCTGCCGGTAAACCCCGCCTTTCCGCCGAAACGCGCGGCCGGGGGCGTCGCTCCGGCCGCTCTCCTGGTCCGCCCCGCCGCGGATTCTTCCGGCCCGAGGTCTGAACGAGGCGCGGACGGGCCGCGGCCGTCTGCGAGCGCTTTGACGCGGATCGCCGCTTTTTCCGTTGTCGTAAAATCGAAGCCCGCGGGGGGGGTCTTATTTTGTTTTTGACGAGGCGCTCCTGCTTTTACGCCGCGTTTTACAAAACGAAGCCGTAAACGTGCGTCCGCTTGAACTCTCCTCCCTTCCTCACGCGCAGATTTGGCCTCGAACGTTAGCGAGATAAAGGGTTTATTGGGTATTAAAGGCACTTTATGACATCGCAGCGTTTTACAGGGCAGCCCCGTGAGCGGTTGTCCTATCAGTGATAAAAGGTTGCGCGTGAACGTACTAGAACTCAGCGGTGCCCCGCGGATCTCAGTCTGTCTCCCACGGTGACCTCCTGCGGGGCTCCGCGGCGACGGGCTTCGGGAGGGCAGGATGCCGTCTCCACGGTGAAAGGGATCCGGGCGCGAGGAGAGAGAGGGTCACCGCTTTTCTCCTTGAGAACGGGAGAGTCCCTCCTCGGGCCGCGCGGGGTCCCAGACTGACGCGTATGGATTATTGGGAATTGGAGTGTCCCAGCAGTAATTATGTTACTGAGACAGAGCCACCGCAGGACCGCGGGGCCACTTCCTGCTTCCTGCTCCTCTGTGGTTTTACATCTCATCTGACCCCTCCGCCCCCCCATCAAGATCACCCGCTCCCACACGCACACGCGAGCACACACTCAGATTCACACACCTTAGTTTGAATATAGCCACTGCTTCTTCACGTACTCCTGTAGTGTGCCTCTCCCACCATTTGAAAGGTGGGGCACATGGGATAGCTTTAGCAATGATGTAATTCAAAGTGATAAGTAGCTTGATCTCAGCTTTTCTCTCTTTTTTCTCTCTCTAGTTGTCTTGCTCTTTCTCTCTCTGTCTCTCTCTAGGCGTGCGTCTTGTCAATGCTGGCAGGATGGATGTTTGTCTGAACTTGCATTGATCCCGTGTGTGATTACAGTGTGGGTCACTGGAGGATTGGAGCAGGGAACTATGGGAGAATCATTCATTTCTCACACAATAGAGCAGTGCATACTGGGTAACCACAACACCCATCGCCCCACTCCAGAAAGAAATACCAGTATCATAAAAAAATAGACTCTCTCTTTCTCTCTGTTACTTCCCCACCCACCCCTCCCCCCTGCTAACCTGGTTCCAGCTCAGTGAAGGTATACAAGATGACAGCCTGTTCAGCTCACATGGAAGGGGTAACGTGAGACCACGGTCGCTTACTGGAAGGTATAAGCTCAGCCTGGTTCAGCTCTACAGTGGGAAAGGGGTATAATGAGCCAGCCTGGTTCAGCTCTACAGTGGGAAGGGAAAGGCCACTGTTCAGTCTACGTGGAAGGCTTATGAGCAGCGTCAGCTCTCTGGAAGGTATGCTCACGTCAGTCTCATGGAGGTAGCTCAGCTGGTTCAGCTCTACAGTGGGAAAGGGGTATTGTATGTCTACTTGGTTCAGTTCTACCATAGAAAGAGAGGATTGTATTCTCCTCCTCCGGGGATTATGGGACAGTGCTTTGCCTTTAACAGTGCGCAGCAGACCCAGTCCGGCGCGGCGTGGCCTAATGCTATTAGTAGCCGTGCACCAGAAACACCTGAGAGGATGCGCTATCAGACAGGCCCAGTCGGGTTTCACACAAAGGTTTCCCGCCGAAATCCCCTCCTAACCGCCAACCCCCACGAGGCTAATGCTGCTTGTTAAAGAGCCTCTGAAGCCAGACACCACATCATACCTTTCTGAGCGTGAGAACGAGGGGGGAAGAAAACAACAGTTCGGAATCAAACAGAGCGCTTAGCGCTTGTCAGAGCGCGGGGAGAGAGTTTGTTTCTCCGGTTATGACATTATTCTCGTGTGTTTTTTTTTTTTTTTTCTTCAGCCGTCAGCGCGCGAGCTTGAGCTCCGCTCAGACAGTAATCCGCTCCTCGGTGTTCTCACCACGGTGGACGTCGCCGCGGCGTTTCCGTGCGCTCGGCGGGGTTCGCCTTTGTCCTTTTTTCCCGAGGTGTGTTCTTCTGTATCGGGGTCGGCGAGCGCTGTCACGCGCTCTGCGTCGTGCTTTCGTGTGATCACATTGTGCGGCGGTAGACCACGCTTCACTGCTCTGCTTCTTCATGTGTACAGTAGCACAGACCAGCGCTGCTCTGCTTCTTCATGTGTACAGTAGCACAGACCAGCGCTGCTCTGCTTCTTCATGTGTACAGTAGCACAGACCAGCGCTGCTCTGCTTCTTCATGTATACAGTGGCACAGACCAGCGCTGCTCTGCTTCTTCATGTGTACAGTAGCACAGACCAGCGCTGCTCTGCTTCTATGTTACAGTAGCACAGACCAGCGCTGCTCTGCTTCTTCATGTGTACAGTAGCACAGACCAGCGCTGCTCTGCTTCTTCATGTATACAGTAGCACAGACCAGCGCTGCTCTGCTTCTTCATGTGTACAGTAGCACAGACCAGCGCTGCTCCGCTTCTTCATGTATACAGTAGCACAGACCAGCGCTGCTCTGCAGTGGCTCAGGGGTCGTGTGTGGCTTGGCATATATGGCTAGCCTATATCTTAGCCCTTTGTTCACTGAGTGTTATTCAGATGCATCAAGTATTATGACTGTGGCTACAATTCAATCAACATTTGTCATTAGCTTTGGCTAAAGCAAAAATGAATTCATTTTTCTTCTCAATCGCGGTTTGACGAGTTTAGCAATCGCTAAATCTAACTTGCCGAAGTGAAATAGTGAAGAAAAAGGGTAGCACTTGTGTTCACTCGTAAGTCAACGTTAAGCTGCAGATGTTGATTGAAAGCAGGCCCGTGTCTCGTTCCGTACAGTGTCTGCACAGTTTCAACTTCAGTCTTCAGCTCCTGACAGAATAATTAGTGGCTTAATACCTGTGCATATTTTAAGACGGTGTTTACTACGTTTAAACACGTCTACAGTACATCTCATTCACATAGCGCTTTATAAATAGTTTGCGGGGAAACGTTTGGCCCATATGTACTATTTTTAAAAAGAATTTGGCGCCCAGGAAACTGTTTTTGAAGCTGCGGGCCATCGACGCGTACAGTACGTACCGTGGTTATCAAAAACGACGCCTCGTGTTGAAAAGAATCTTTTTAAACGCACGTTCACCTTTATCGTTTAAAAAAAAAAAAAAGAAATTCAGAGACGACCGCTCGGGAAACCGAGCCTCTTCCCCCCCCGAGCCCTCCTTTGTGTCTCGCCGTGCGAGAGCGCAAATGCGAGTTTTAGATCGGGAATAAAGACGTGTGGCTGATGAGCGGGGGGGGGGGGAAGCACTAAAAAAATCAGCGAAGACGTGTAAATGAGAGAGAAGTCATCAGACGCACGCAGCGGCGTACCCCCCCCAGGCCCGACTCGACTGGAAATCACAAAAGGGGCCGTTTCGCTACGGAAACGTCACGGTTTCACACGCCTTTTCACATCCCCTTAACTTTCTGTGGAGTGCGCTTAAAAAGTCCGCCGTGTTTTTTTGTGTGGTTTTTTTAAATATATTTTTTTTGTTCGGTGGAGATAATGTAGCCCCGAGCGACGCTCTACAAAGGGAGCTAACGCGGTGTGAAGAGTCCCGCGCTGTGCGCGCGTACGCCGCGCTTTTAAAAACGCCTCGCCCCGCTCCCCCCCCCCCACCCCAGAAGCCGTCTGACTCTCGTTTCCACACGATTTCACACCCGCGCCCTTTCCCTAGACCTTATTAATTATATCCCATTAGCTGCCATGGCAACAGAAGTGAGGGACGGGGTGGAGTGTGAAGAGAGAGAGATGGATATGCGTTCTCTGGGAGACCACCCGCATGCCAGATTAGCGTCATGAGAAATTAACCCCTTTTTTTCTTTTTTCAGACACTTTTTTTTTTATCCCATTCCCTTCCTTTATTCCCCAAGTCGAGAATGCCCACTAGCCAATTTTACGCCTGGCGCTGTGGAAGTGCAGTGCGGTCTTTAAGCTTGTGTTATCACTGAGATGTGGCTCTAGCTCTGTAGATGGAAGAGTGTGCAAATCCATATGAAAACGCTTAGTGTACGCTTATTTTTTCACGTCGTCTTTCTTTTGTCTTTTGTTCGATCCCATGCCTCATTCAGAATGGCCTTTGGCTGAGCTCGAGCGTCCGATGAACGTAGCACGATGAACGTAGCACGTTCTTTGTTAGCGTGCGCGTGGGGCAGTTCGGCCTTCACGCCTGGCGGTGTAGCAGTCGGTGAGCAGGCTGCAGTAATCGATGCATCGATGCTCTGGTAATGCCGAGTGCTATCGGAGCCATGACCTCAACAGGAAATGCTATCTGAGCCCCGACTTGCACTTCCTGCTGTTTTTGGTTTGTCTTATTTCCACAGCAAATGTTTCTCCCCCGTGGACTTCATACTGCAGGGGAACATGTAATATTTAAGAGGCATTGGCTTCACGAGCCATTGTCCTCATTCCCTCTGCGTTTTGATTGGTTTTTGATTATTTTCCGGTCTGTAAGGGATTATTTTGTGAAAAGCAGCGGGGCTGAAGTCTGCCTGCTCCTGTGTGTGAGACTGTCGGACACATAATGACCCTTTGGAGGGAGCGTAACTCAGACCGGGAGACGTGGACGTGGTCTCTGGCCGTTGTTTAGTCTTAATGTCATACGCAGGGAAATAACACAGGAAGAGTCTGCAGAGGAGTTTGCCATGCCCCTCCCTCTCGCTGTCTTGGTTCTGGGTCAGTTTGTGACAGATCTAAGATCAGTTTGCCTACTGATGTACCCAACCACAGCGGTTTAATGGGGGAACTTATATTCTGATCTGGGATCAGCCGCTCGGGGAAGAAGGTTCCCTCCGCAGCTGGTCAAAACAGGAAGTGCAGGAGCAGGAAGCTGTGAGCGTGTGCCGCCCGGGGGGTGGGGTGTGGAGAGTGGGGGGGGCTAGGGGGCGTCTGTGACAGGAAGCGGGGCCCTGACTGAGCCCGGCTCGGACAGGAAGCCGCGTTGTCATGGATACGCTCCGGGGCAGGAAACCCGAAACGGGAAGGTTCGCCGCCTTCAAAGCGCAAACGCCAAGCGGGCAGCGGTTAGCACCCGCGGCCGGCTCCTTCGGGCCGCGCGGCGGAAGCGTTTCTTTACGCGCTTCGTAAAGGTTCTCAGGTGTTGCGTTGGCGCTGTGCGGCGCTGGCTTTAATGTAAACCCTTTGCGTCCTGCGTTGGCGGCTGCACAGAGACCGGCGCAAATCTCAGCTGGAATGTGAAACGGGGGCCGGCCTGAAGCGTAGGCCTGCCAGGCATAACACAACAATGGCTGAGCAGGGACCATGCAAACCTGGTCTGCATTGTCCCTGCTCAGCCATCGTTGTGTTATGCCTGGCTTTGTTTGACATATGGAGTTATGTCACTTGAAATACCCCAGTGGCAAACATTAAGAGTATAGACTTGTTTGCCTAGTGCCACTTCTGGACACTGGATATTCAAGAAAGCTTATCATGTCTGAATAATTTCAGATGTAATCAAGGGGTATTAAAATTGAAACAGGACACTGTTGTCATTACCTTGAGCATAGAAACCAAATAAGAGTTCCACCAATCAGGACGTATGTTGGTAATAAGAAATGGTGCAACGTCTACAGTGATTGGTTGATACTTTTGGTTATACTTCTGGGGTCCATTACGGTATCTAGGCGGTACAGTCAGAAGGCATCCATGAATTATGAATGAAACTTGATGCTTCTGTTTGTTGTCACTACATGATTGGTGGAACTCCTCTTTGGTTTCTGTGCAAAAGATGGCAACACCAGTGCCCTTTCCCTATTTTGTCATCCCTGGGAGTAATTATAAAAAGTTTTTCCCCCACGTGTAGAGTTGTCAGTGTATTGGAGAAGCGGAAAGACCAGCCTCAATGCAGTGTTAGGATCTCTGTAGAAATGAAAAAAAAAAAACAGCCTGCTATTGTCATTCCTATATTCTTCTTGGGTTATTACTGTATGTTCAAGTAGATGCAAAGTGTGTTTTGGACTGTGTGTGTTTTTCTCCTGTGTGTTTATATTTGTAAGGTTAAATACATTTTTTTTAGCACATGATAATGAGTGTAAATTGTTGTGATTTGAAATGTGAAGTGAGCAGAGTCCACGCCGGTCCCAGGCCGGGGTGTGTGTGAGAAAGTGTCTCTGGGAAGCTGGGCTGGGGCGGGCGGTGGACGTGGTGGGCGGTGGACGTGGTGTAGCCGTATCGATTTTGATGTAAAGCAGATGTGGACTCTTCCCCCAGACACCCCATTGCGTCAGAACGGGTCTGGCACAGATGTTTAGTAAGCACATTTTGAGGGGATGCAGGATTGGTACAATCAAAGACAAAAAAAGGGTCCTGTCTGCTTACGGTAAAGGTCCTGAAGCCACGGGCCGGACCGTGAACGCGCTAACGCGTTTTCGCATCGCGGTCGGCTCTGGCGTGGTGGAATTTCATGGTTATGTTATTCTTGAGCGATGCAAACTGTGATTATACTAGACCGTAACTGTGAACTGTTGCCAGTATGCGTGTGTGTGTGTGTGTACATGTGCAAGTGTGATTTTTTTTTTCTTCTCTCCCATGGCAGTAAGTTCTGTGATCGTACACAAGACCAACTCAATAGAATCTCCCTCTCTCTCTCTCTTATCTCTCAGGGTGAAGGGTTCCATCATGCCATAAATATCGATCTTTATGAATGAAGATTTAAAGTCACCTCTCATTATACTGCTAAAATTTCCTAGAGGACTGTTAACGGAGGCCCATTCATAATTAATAAGAGTGATATTAACCTAGCAAACAACAGTTGTAACAAGAAGGTTTGATAACTCTTCTATATCTCTTACACAGCGATACCTGGAACATGACCTAAAAGGAAATCCAAGGAAAGAAAGACAGAAAAGAAAAGGAAGGGACACACTGTAAAGTAATACCGATGTGTTCTTGGTGAATCCGGCTCAGCTCTTTGATTCAATCTGGGATTCATTTCCTTACGCTCGGCACATTCACCCTGAAACGATTCAGTTTAATTTCAGCCTGATGTACTGACGTATGGTGCTTCAAGATGTATGCTAAACGGCAATTGAGGCAAACTAGTATTTTTTTCTTTTTTTGCAGTGTGGCCCTAGGTGCTCTTTAAATATCTTGTCATGTCAATTTTTTATCCATTTGGAAGAAGCACGTAGAGGGTGGGTTTTACGAGCTGTCGTAGAGGACTGCCACCGGATGCTGTGGCCTGGCTGTGCCTGCAGTTTGTGTGGAGACGCGCGGTGTTAACGCTAACGTGTCGCTGCGCGTTAGCCTGATGAAGGAGCCCGTCGCCGCGTGTTAGCGCGATGAGGGAGTGTTGCTGTGACAGCGCGCGTACCCCGACGTGCCGCCGGCTGATGTAACCCAGGGCAACGGCGTTTCCGGCGGTCCGCTCTTGGATTGGCGTGCGGCCGGGGGTCGGTGTCGCGGGGTTTGTGTACATCGATGCGAGGGGGGGTGACTGAGTTTGTTTGTACAGTCCGGGGTGTGGGTGGAGGGGTGGGGTGGGGTGGGGGCGGGTTTGGACGAGAGGGGGAATCCCCCGTTCCGGTTCTCGCTGTTCCTCCTTTGTGGGGGATTCAGGCAGATCTGGACTCCTTGTGATGAGGTATGAGCAGCTGCAGGTGAGGGGGCCGCCAGGTGATCTGAGAGACTAAGCTGAGGGGATAAACAGCTCTGGGACACCTTTATGTGTGATGAAGGTATCGGACCTGCTGCTACATGTAGGGCTGTCAGGTGTTCTGCATTCTCTCTGTTTCCTGGGCCACATCCCAACACTGATCATTGAACAGTCTACAGCAGTAATTAAGTTTTAAAAATCTGAAATCTTTTTACTGTGTAGTGGTTGCAGGTTGCATGGAGAAGAGCGTAGTCTTCAGAACTTCTCTGAATTGGCAACAGATGTAGTAACAGGCCTATGAATAAAACTGGGGATTTCAAATTGGGGGCCTGTAGTCCCGTCAGAAGCGGTGGTTGTCGATGGTGGGGAAGGGGGGTGGCGGGGTTGGTTTGGCGAGGTGGGGCGATTCTCCCTGGACCTCCTCGCTCCGGGACATCCCGTTTCTGACTCCTCCTCCTCCCCCTCCCCCTCCTCCTCTCTTTCAGATTGCGCGGAGGTGAGTCGGACAGCGGAGAGAGGCAGCGTGGACAATGCGCTAGAGCAGAGGGGAGAAGAGCAGCTTGGGAGTTTTTCCGATCTTCAGGGGGGCGTCAGGGAGTCGGCAGGCGGAAGAGGAGCGGAGCGGGACACCACGGGACGCCAAAATGGGCCGGAAGAAGATACAGATCACCCGGATCATGGACGAGAGGAACAGGCAGGTCAGTGTCCCGCCCCGCCCCCCTGCCACGCCCTGTCGCTCGGCGTGATGCATCGTTAATGTGAAAAACGATGGCGTTTCGGTGATTCATTTTCTCCAGGGTATTGCAGTGCTTAGGGGCGGGGAAGGGTGATATCTAATGGAAGCCCTGTTTTGGCCGTGGGTGTGTGTGAGACTCGTCTTGCGGGCGTGTTTTGGCGCTGCGACGAGGCGGTGAAGAGGTGACTGTTCTCTATCGGAGGCAGGATGACTTCAGCTGGCGTGAAAGCCAGGAGTGTGACATCACCGCTCTCTGGGAAAGGCCTGCCCGCTGACAGGGCCATGGGGGAATAGTGCTCACTGATAGGCCGTCACAGAGTCCATGAGCTCGACCATGTCAGAGAACAAATGTGTTTTTCTGTGTGTGTGTGTGTGTGTGTGAAGGCACGTCTGTGTGTGTGTGTGTGTGTGTGTGTGTGTGTGTGTGAAGGCACGTCTGTGTGTGTGTGTTGGCCAGTGGGTGTGTGTGTGTGTCTGTGCCTACGTGTGTGTGTGTGTGTATGTGCCTCTGTGCCTGTGTGTGTGTGTGTGTGTCTCTGTGTGTGTCTGTTCCTGTGTGTGTGTGTGTGTGTGTGTGTGTTTGCACCTCTGTGTGTGTGTTTGTCTGTTCCTGTGTGTGTGTGTCTGTTCCTGTGTGTGTGTGTGTGTGTGTGTGTGTGTGTGTGTGTGTGTTTGTGTTTCTGTGCCTGTGTGTGTGTGTGTGTGTGTGTGTGTGTCTGTGTGTGTGTACGTGCACACACACACGTCTGTGTGTCCCTGGTAATGACCGCAGTGGACGGCACCCTCTCATTACCGGGGTGGATTAGTGAGGCGCGCAGCGTCCCCTCTGTCCCCAGCTGCCATCTCCGGGGCTGACCGCGGAGCCCGGGATCCTCCCCTCCCGCCCGCTCTAAAAATAACCCCCCTCAAACGCCCCACACGCCCTCCGCACGTCTGGGCTGCTCCTGTCTCTGCTGTCTGAGAGCAGAGAAGATGAGAAAAGGCCATTTATTTAACCCGGCCTTGTTTTAAACTCATTTCCTCTCCGCCCTTTCAGTTTCACACGCAGAAATGCACAGGCCAGGTGCTCCTTAAACACTCTGGGTGTAGCACTGGAGCGGAGTACTGAGAGTCAGGTACGGTCACGCTGATAAACCCGGGCCGGGATGATGGTGCCTTTTTGACCCCATATTGGGGCGGAGCTATTGTGCGCTGTCGGTCATTGGCTCATTTGAACCAATTGAAAATGTTATTCTGTCATTGAAAAGTGTGTGATGACACCTGAGACCCGTGTTTCCTGAAGCCTTCGCCACCCATCACAAGGTACTCAAGTGAGATGCTCAACTTTCAGGTCCTCACAGTAACCCTCCCCTTTTTCCCACGAGTCACATGGCTTCCAGAGTAACTTGTGCTTGACGTGACATGTGTAAGCCCTTGCTTTATTCTACCCGCGGTCTTATTTCTACTTATTGCTCGGATTCCCAACTTGGTCTGGTCTGTGATTTCTCCTGCCAGAATGAAATCTGTTCCCTTCTCATTGATCCAACCCACAGGCCAACCCTTAAATCTCTATAGGCCGCTACTTTTGGGCATTTAGCGGATGCTCTCATCCAATGCCACCCACGAATCGCGGGTGAAGGTTTTAGGCGACGTGCGCAGGGCCGGTTCCCAATCGTTAGCGTACTGTAGCACATGAGGGCTGCCGTTAAAGAACCCTGAACGTAAAGTTAAGACCTGCATTAGGTGCTAGCGGGAGATTTGAGAAGGTCGTGCTGTAAGTAGCGAATGGGCGTGAGGTTATAGCGCTAGCGACGTAGCACAGGTAGAGGTAGCAAACCCATGGAAAACGCAACAGAGCCGCGCTTCAGTCCATTAGGAAAATCTCGCTTAGCAGCGGGTTGACGTCGGGCATTACCCCGCCTCTGGGCAACGTCTGGCTGTAAGTCTTCGCTCTCCTTTTGGTGGCATCAGCAGAACAGGGCATGCTGGGTAATTACCCAGAGATAACAGCTCCTGAGAGATGCGTCAGCCTCGTGGTGGCCAGTTCGTACGCTCTCGCGCGCACACAGCCTGCGCCTTCTGGAGGAGGAGGAGATGAAAGCAGAGCTGATTTATCGTGTGGTCTTGCGGTTACTAATAAGGAGGCAGTGAGCTAGCTTAGCAAGCATGGGAACCGAACCCCGGCCTCCTCCTCCTCCTCCTCCACAGCGCTGCGACGTTACCTCATCGCCGAAAGGCCAGGCCCCTTCGGCCAGGCGGAGTGACCTGCCTGCCGAGTCCTCATTGGACCTTTAGTCTCCGTGACCGTGGTGTGCTGCGGGGTGATTGGTGCTCCTGGTGCCGAGTGACAGACGGTGCACCAATTAAAACGCCGTGGTGCTGCTGCCTGTTTAGCCTTTGTCGTTATGTCAAGGGAGGCTTTGAACAGGTTCATAATTTTTCTCCATTGAATTCTGGAGAAAATGAAGAACGGTCAGACATACAGTACTGGTCAATACAAGCATACGGATTTAAAGTTGAGTCATTCCAAACTTTGAAGCCCGATTGCTTAAAAAGCACAGCGCCCGAAGCTTTGGGATGGAACTTTCTGAGGGCTCGCGTGTTTTGATCTGGAGCCCAGACTCGCCACTCTCGCGCGTCCGAAGGCTGGTTGTTTTTCTTTCCGAACGCGCTCGGCCTCCAGCGGGACGTGTAATTTGCGTGACATAATGGCGGTTTTTGGCCACAGGGAGCCCCACTGTTCTGTATCTAAACTCGCTTGATTAGAAGAGACGTCGGGTCGGCGTGGAAGCCGCGCGGTCGCGCCGTCTCGTCCTCGGTGCCGCCCCCCCCCCCGCCCCCCCCCGCCACCATGCCGTCGAATGACAGGGCACCAGTTAGGTCTCCGCTCCTCGTCAAACCGCCATGACTCCCGGGGTCCTGTCTCATAACGGTGTCGAATAATCGCCACGCATGAATCGTTTTATCGTCTCAGAAAAGACGGCCCTCTTCGCCGGCCGCGCTCTGCTCCGGCCGTGCGGGACGCGAGCCGCCGGGCCTCCGCCAGACGAAAGCGGGGGGGTTTTTGTTTTTCGGGGGAGAGGAGCGCAGGGGTGGGGAGAGAGGAGTCCGGGCCCCCGGAAACAGGCTCGTTTCAGACCCCGGCGAAATAGCGACGGGACGGTAGCGGTGCGCGGGCGGAGACACCCTCCATTAGGGGCCGCCGCCGAGCGCGGCAGACCGCCCCCGGCCCGTAATTACCGCCATTAACGCCGGCGCGCGCCCGTCTCCAACGGGCCGGCTGAAAAAAGAGGGAAATGAGCTAAATGTGGAAACGTGCAGCACGCTTTGCTGCCGCGTGTTTTATTTTCCTCTCTTCCCAAACGGCTCCCGCGGCGAGTAGGCCGGGGCTTAATTACCCCCGTAGCCACGCTCTGTTTGGATCGGTGACGCCCGGCCCGTCGCTACCGGTAACGCTGGTTACACACGCGGCCAGAGGCCTCGTCCGCTTTTAGCGTGCAGCGTGAACATCAGCGCAGTCTTCGGCGCGGGCGATTGGTTCGCGCTCGCGGGCGGAGGTCCCGCCGACAACCGTGGTGATGTTACCTGGAAACCGTGGCCTTCCCTCAGCCCCCCCCCTTCCCCCCTCTCCCGTGACTTCCCCCCCCAGGGAGGCGCCGTGGACTGCTGCAGCCCCCTCTGCGACGGGGAGCCGGTCGCCAGGGGTAACGGGGCGAATCCTTTGATGTGATTTCCCCCTCCTCCGTCGGTCCTCGCTGCGAACTCCGCTTCAGGCCGTCCTCCGAAACGTCACCGGCCCAAAGACTCGGCTCTCCCTTCTTTCAGACAGAGAAAACTCTTCCCTCTCTTTCACTCTCTTTCACTCTCACTCCGTTTCAGTTGCTACATTCGGTTTCTTTTTCTCTCTCACGTTTTTTTTTTTCTCTCATCCTTTTTTCTCACGTTGTTTCTTTTTGTTTAATTTTGTCTCTGCGGCCATCTCCCTTTATCTCTTTCCCAGTTCTTCCCTCCAAAATATCTCATGCTGTCAACTGACCAATCAAAATAATGTCTTCCCTAGAGAAAAGCGCTCTGATTGGCTTGGTGTTCTCTTTCACTCCAGTACGGGCTTTACAAAGCCTTGCTTACCACCAAAAAAAATGCTTTGTTCCCTCTGGAGCCGTAGTCAGCGTGGCTCGAGTTGTTTATATTTGAATCACAATGAGATGTTTTCAGCGATTTGTCATAGTTCCGCGCGGGGCACCGGATTAAATACAGCGCCATCATTCGCGGTCGCTTGGAAAGGCGTTAAGCACGAACGCGGCCGCACGCAGACCCGAGGGCGCGATGGGGATCACGCGCGAGGAGAGCGTCCCAGGTGAGGGGAGAGGGCGGATTCGGGCTCCGCTAGCTTCCGCCGATGCTAATAAGCGCTAAGAGCCGCGGCCGACGAACGCTCCTCTTCTTTAGACGAGCGGACGTGTTTGTTTTTGTTTTTTTTGACGAGGATTCTGACGGAGGGGAAGAACGGCGAAGCGAGTTTAATAACGAGCTGCCATTATTCGGGTCCCGCGGTGCGTGAGAGAAAAGCGCTCATCTATGTTCAGACGCGTTCCCGCGGGCGACGGTGGAGGGGCAATTCGGCCGCGCGGCGCTAATGGGGCGGGCGACGAGCGTCGAGCCGCGCGCGAGCACGCGTCCATCTTTTCGGTCTTGGAGCCGGACGGGCGGAGCTCGTTTGACAAGGGGGGGGGGGGGGGACATGACACCTCTCTTGGACAAAGAAATTGCTTTGGAAACTTTTTGTTGAAAAAATCGCTTGAAATTAGCCGTGTAAGTTATGAAGGGACGCTTTTTGGGCGGCCTCCAGCTTTGGGCTGTTTTGAAGAGAACATCGAGCTTGGCTCACACAACGAGGCCGCTCGTAACTTTCAACGGCATCGTCCAATCCAAAACAAAAAACAATACGGGCGCAGGCCAAGGTCAGCCCACCAGACATGACGTCAGGCCGTGAGGAATGGCTCCCAGCCTGCTGTGTTATCGGGGCCAGGCCAGGCCAAACGAGGCCGATCCAGGCCAAACCGGGCCGATCCAGGCCGACGCCTCCCTCCGGGAGCGTGGTCTCCTCTCAGACAGGAGAGAGAGCCCTGAGCTGTCGCAGACGGCGGCTGCATCGCCCCCTCTCCAGGGCCGAGCGGCTAACGAGCAATCAGAGGCGGTCCCCGAGCCCTCATCTCACTTAAGAGCACGGCTTTCACCGGAGGGCAATTAAGAGCGTGTGAAGAAGTCGCCGCGGAAACGCCGGCGGTAAACGAGACGAGCGGCGGCCTCCTGAGCGAGCGGCGGGGGCGGGGGGTGGGGGGGGGTCGGGGGGGGAGTCGCCGTCGTCCAGACGGGAGATGACCAGCGTCTGGCCCGAGAGCCGGGGCTGGAGTGGGCGGTGAGGGAGAGGAGGGCCTCCGCTTAGAGAGACCCGGAGAGGAAGAGCAGGGACGTCGCTCGTGCGCGTTTCGCCATCTGCGTCCTCGCCCCTCTTTTTAAAAGCCCAAATCACTCACAGCGAATCGAGTGCATCTGCGCCGTTGCCCAGTCAATTAGACACAACGGTGATGAAAAGGAGGCGAATACTGAAAGGAGTGAAGAGGAGGAAGGAAGCGGGAAGGAGAGATGGAAGGGAGAGCAAAGCGCGGGATGGAATTATAGCTGTTCGCTGAATGCGCGGAAGAAGGAGAAAATGGCACCAATCCGAGCGGCGCTCGTCGCGTTTTCTGTGTGTGATTGTGCGCGTGGTGACGTCACAGAAAGCCCCTAACGTTACACGCCGCACACAGAACCATGGGAGCTCGCCGGCGGCCGACGCTGTGGACGCGTGACCCGGCCCGTGCCGTTTTTAACGTTACTTAACGCCGTTCGAAACGTCTGCGCCGCAGCGTTCAGCGTCTCGGTCCGTACGGTGTTCAGCTTCCGGTGCGTTTCTCGAGCGCGTTCCTGCCCACATGCCCCATATTTACACAGGCTGACCACTTCCTGCCCTTCTGAGGGCATTCTGTGAGAGTGCGCGACTTTCCCACCCCTTTCTGCAGTCACTTTGCGGACGTCGGTCAGAGGTGCGCTGGAAGTACTTTCTAAGTGCCGGTGAGTTATGTGAACAGCGATGCGAGACGAAGGCCAAGACCGATGGCCAACAGATGCCATTCCCTGGGTTTGGTTTTTACTCAGAATAACCTCAGGGCAGGCGACGCTTTAGGCGCTTTAGTACTTCGATTGGATCTTCCTGCTGCTTTCTGTTCTCTCCTCTTCCCTCCCCTCCTCTTCTGACCTCTCCTCTCACCTCCCCTGTTTTCCCTCCCTTTCTTTTCTTTGCTTTTTCCTTTTTCGCACTTCTTTTCTTGTACCCTCTCTGTCCCTTCCCCTTCTTTAATCTTTCCCTTTGTCTCCTCATCTCCTCTCTCCTCCCCTTCCCTCTCCTCTTTCTCCTTTTCCTGTCACCTCCTCCTCCTCCTCCTCTCCTCTGGCAGGGAGGATCCTAACCTAAGAGTTCTGAAAAGGAGTTTGCCTCCTGCATCTTTTTCTAGCCCAGCAACGACAGTAGCCGCAGCAGGAAGTGCACTGGCGCTACCTTGAAACACTACCTATTGTCATGGCTTTTCAGAAGGTTTGGGTATAGACCGTGTGTGATACAGTACGTAATACGCTGACACATTTGTCTGGTGGTGTAATTCTAGTCCTAAAAGGCATAGAGCTATTTAACCTGGACCAGACTGCAGACACCAACCACCTTGGAGCCAAAAAAAAAAAAAAGAAAAGACATAGCTGTACATAATCAGTGAGTGACCTGATGCACTGTGGTCCAGTGGAGCGTGCGGGTGACCTGATGCACTGTGGTCCAGTGGAGGGTGCGGGTGACCAGGTGCGCTGCGGTCCAGTGGAGCGTGCGGGTGACCAGGTGCACTGCGGTCCAGTGGAGCGTGCAGGTGACCTGGTGCACTGTGGTCCAGTGGAGCGTGCAGGTGACCTGGTGCACTGTGGTCCAGTGGAGTGTGCAGGTGACCTGGTGCACTGCGGTCCAGTGGAGCGTGCAGGTGACCTGGTGCACTGCGGTCCAGTGGAGCGTGCGGGTGACCAGGTGCACTGTGGTCCAGTGGAGCGTGCGGGTGACCAGGTGCACTGGGTCCAGTGGAGCGGCGGTGACCTGGGTGGAGCCAGGTGACCTGGCCTGTGGTCCAGTGGAACGTGCAGGTGACCAGGTGCACTGTGGTCCAGTGGAGCGTGCAGGTGACCTGGTGCACTGTGGTCCAGTGGAGCGTGCGGGTGACCTGGTGCACTGTGGTCCAGTGGAGCGTGCGGGTGACCTGGTGCGCTGTGGTCCAGTGGAACGTGCGGGTGACCAGGTGCACTGCGGTCAGCCCTTCTGCCCTCACACAGACCTTTGCTCTTCTCAGTTTCCTTAAAAAACCGCAGCTGTCACTGCTGCACTGCCCGCCTAACTGGCTGAATAATCCACTCAGCACGTCTCTCTAAACATAGGTGCTGTCCATATTACAGATAATCCTTTTTAAATCCTTTTTATTTTATGCTATTTTAATATTATTAACTGGGGCTACAGAAGAGAGGTCTATTTTACATTATTAGAAGTTTGCTAGGAGCCATCTTTGCATATTCCATATTTATGGTCTCTTCGAACAGCACAACAAAAGGTCTAAATAAAATATTGCAACAGCTGAGACTGTTGCCATTGATTCCAGTTTAGCTGAGTATCCTGTTACTGCCATAGAGAATGAGTGTGGGGTTCTGGGGAAAGTGGGGGTGGATTACCTTTGTTAGACTGGGAGAATTTTAATTTGATAAACTGGAATATGAGGATGTTTCCCCCCAACATTGTGCCACAACATTGGGGTAGTTGGCGTGTGTGTGTGTGTGTGCAGTGGCCATCTTCGGGGTGGAACTGCCCAATGAGCTTTGAGCTTCTTCGTTGCTATGGCTTATGACCCTGGTGGTGCTGCTGGTTCTGCACGGTGTATCTGGTCAGTGAACGAATTGCTCAAACAGGGGCTGTTCTCTCCCGTCCTCCTGAAGAAGAGCGAAACAGCCGCTACCGTGTGTGGGAGAAGCCGGAAATTTCCACGGGAGGCTGAGCGTGGTGCGGCAAGAGCTGGCATCAGGAAAAAAGTGTCTTTAATCACTTTTCAGATGGTTTCAAACTTCCGCTAATCAGCTTAGCTTTATCCCTCTGAGTCGGTTCCGAAAAGTATACTATGTGTGTATAATGCTGTGTGTGTGTATTTGTGTGTGTGTGTGTGCACGCACATTGTATTTAATTTTCACACAATAAGAAAAACTTTTTATGGTTCAATGTGTCACCTTTTCATATGACATGTTCATATGTCATAGATACAACACTGAGATGGTGGCGTGCACTGATTGGTTTACCCTGTGCATTGCTGAAAGAGGTGCGCGTTTGTCTTCTCTTTCCGGCTCTTGGTCCAGGTCACCTTCACGAAGAGGAAGTTCGGCCTGATGAAGAAGGCCTACGAGCTGAGCGTGCTCTGCGACTGCGAGATCGCCCTCATCATCTTCAACAGCTCCAACAAGCTGTTCCAGTACGCCAGCACCGACATGGACAAGGTGCTGCTCAAGTACACCGAGTACAACGAGCCGCACGAGAGCCGGACCAACGCCGACATCGTGGAGGTGAGAGAGAGAGAGAGACTGAACCTGAGAGAGAGAGAGAGAGAGTCTGAACCTGTGTGAGAGAGCGAGAGAGAGAGAGAGAGAGAGTCTGAACCTGTGTGAGAGAGCGAGAGAGAGAGAGAGAGAGAGAGAGAGAGAGTCTGAACCTGAGAGAGAGAGAGAGAGAGAGAGAGAGTCTGAACCGGTGTGAGAGAGTGAGAGAGAGAGTCTGAACCTGTGTGAGAGAGAGAGAGAGAGAGAGAGAGTCTGAACCAGAGAGAGAGAGAGAGAGAGAGTCTGAACCTGAGAGAGAGAGTCTGAACCTGTGTGAGAGAGAGAGAGAGAGAGAGAGTCTGAACCTGAGAGAGAGAGCGAGAGAGAGAGAGACTGAACCCGCGCCTATGTGAAAGCCTTATGGCTGTCTGCATCCGGGCGTGCGGTTAGTCTTGCAGGGTAGAAGGTGTTTTTTAAAAATGCGAAGCGAACCGTTTACCCACGTCCTGAGTGTCACCTCTGGTTTGTGGCCGGTAACTATATTAAGACGATCCCCTTTCATGTGCGCGATGTGCTCTGTTAGCTCGGCGCATCGCGGAGATGTGCGTGATGTCCCTTTATGCTGGTGAATTAATTCTGTCTGAAGCAATTTGGCTCAGCCGTCTTGCCAAAGTCTGATGGCGATAACAATGGTGATGATGGTGATGGTGATGATGATGAATGTGGTGAGGGCTCTTTCTAGGCCTGAACTCTGTCTCTGTCACTGAAGTCTGGAGCAGCAGAGAATCAAGACTGAGTTCAGTACAGCGAGAGAAAGAACAGTCTTTATTGTTCATCCTTTATTAGACCCTTCTCTATGAGAGCTGCGTGGTACCCCAGAACCATGGCAACCGCCTCCTCAGAAGAGCTCTCCACATGCTGGCCGCCACAACGCGAAACCACCTCCATCTATTTCTGAGCCCTCTGTTGCCAATGGCAGCATCGTACTTGGAAAGTTCCGGAGTTTGGCAGAAAATAACGTTTCTTTTCTCACATTTGTTTTTATTTGCCTACACCTCACCATTGTTATCATTACCGCTAATGCATCATCCATTTCATGTGTTTTTTTTTTTTAGAACTAGGATACTGCTATAGCTACTATAGCTGAGCAAGTATGAAAATATCTTCGGTCGATATAAAAATAAACAGTGTGCTTTGTAAACACATTAAACGGCACGCTTTGTGCGCTCGCTGTGTAAACTATACGGTGACACATACTGCCAGTTGACGGCATTTCCCAGGTAAACACACGAGAGTAATAACACTTACAGGGCTTATTGTATGAGATATTAATAATGTAGCCGTGTCTATTTACTTAAGTACTTGAGGTGAAGTGTTTTGCTTGGGAGCGCTGCAGAGGCTCTGCAGAAAGAGAACTCTATGGTCACAGCCCCGGTTCCCATGGCGCCGGAGTACGCCGCTCCGAGCCTCTCATGCAGATATTATTCGCGGTGAAACCACCGCCGTGTTTCACCTCTCGAAGCCACAAAGATAAAAGGCGGGGGTTTGGTATCTGGGGAGAGTCGCGGCGGGCGCGGCGCGCGGGCGTTGGTCGGACGGGGCCGTGGTGTTTTTGTGAAAAAGCTCGCCGCGTTCTCCTCGGCCGTGTTAGGCTCTTGCACGCACCCGCTCTGGCCTTTAGAAGGACATGTGTAGATACAGCTGTAGTCTCTCTCTTGGGAGATGCGAGTAAGTTGATGTCTTTATGTAAGCAGCAGCATCCTCTCTCTGCGAGCCATCTGTGCCTACAGCGCTTACTGTGTAGATAACAGGCTAGCACAGCTCCCATGAGCCACTGTGCTACACAGTTACTGTGTAGATAACAGGCTAGCACAGCTCCCATGAGCCACTGTGCTACACAGTAACTGTGTAGATAACAGGCTAGCACAGCTCCCATGAGTCACTTGCACAGAGCAGTTACTGGTGTAGATAACAGGCTAGCACTGCTCCATGAGCCTTGCTCACAGTAACTGTGTAATAACAGGCTAGCACAGCTTTTCCCATGCCGCTTTGTACCAGTTACCTGTGCTGGGACAGCTAGCCTTGACAGAATCAGGTGTACTTCTGGAGTCAAGAAAGCCTGAGATAATGGATCTTGATTTATAGGAAAAAACACTGGCTGACAGTGTATTAGCGCGTCTTAAAGCGCACTACCAACACTCCTTGTCTTCATTTCGTCCTGTCGTGCTTAGTATCTGGCATTGCCGTGTGCGGGGGCAGTCTGCTTCACATTAAAAGCATATGGTTTATTAATGAATAATAAGTAATGAAGTGTATGCGTTTGAGGTCACCATTGACACTTAAGTGCATAAGCATATGGGGGGGCGGGGGGAAGGCTGGTGGGTCCATTACAGAACTTTCTAGCCTTGAAGGTGAACTTGGTTGCCAAAGAGCTCAGATGCTTCAGAAGCTTGCACAGTACTTTCTCTTCAGCTGATTCGAGATCTGTGCGATAAGCTGACCTCAAATGTCACATGGTTGAACCTTTTTCTGCTCATAATGTAGTCTTGTTTGTCCTGCACCGTTAATTGAGACAACGCTGTGGGTCGTTAAATTAATTGATTTGAGTGGAAATTCTACACGGTGAGATTTAATCCAGACTCCCCCCACCCTCAGAACGTAGGCCTACCTTCCCGCGCCCACCCCTAGCTGAGGTAATGGAATGTCCCTGACCTTGCACTGAGGCAGTGAATACAGGGCACCCATTGTGCTCATTGTGTGTGTGTGTGTGGGGAATTCCTACAAAAACGTAATTCTTTGTAACTTCACTTCAGCTTATTTTGTGCCCGACAGTTTTCCCCGATGTTCCATGTCCGTTTGACGTCACAGTGTGAGGAAAGCAGGCTGAGGAGAAAGCGCCGTATTCAGTCTGACCCGATGACGCAACTCACTCGTTTTCAGGAAATGAAAATGTATGTTAAATGCGGAGGCTATGGTGGCAGCTGTAAGAACAGGCTCAGACCATCCTCCGCAGTCAGCGTGCAGCCAGGTGAAAAACAGATGTAAAATACAAGCAGTCAGCAGTAGCGCCCTTGTGGAGGCCAATCAGGCAAAGCTAAGAGCATCCTGTGGTTGCCTATATTATGCTAATGTGCGCACAGCGATCTATAGGAGCAATTTTTTTTAAATTGTCAAATTTGTGTCTATAGCGTTGTTTTCAACAGTCTCGGAGTGAAAGAGCATTGCGCGAAGCACCCTTTGGCTGACATGTTTAGTTTCCAGTGACTTTTACCACACTCACATCATGGGAGCAGTCAATATCCGGGAGACGTAGGCAAATATGCTTGGCCCAGAAACAGCGGTGCAGCGACTGTGTTATCACATACATGGTTTGGTAGCATCCTCTGACCCTCTCTACAACCTAAAGAAACAGCAGAATTAAGGAAAAGTATTAAAACATTTGTAGGTGTTTGCTTTAGGTGTTAGTGGACAGACAGTGTGGAGGAGGTTGACTTCCTGTTGATTTCTTATATAATCTGGCCTTGTCCTCATTTACCCATATTAAATGCAAAAGAACTGTAATTTTATAGTTACCTAGAGATATGTGGATATCCTTTAGGGGTGTAATGAAGTATACAGTACAGTATACAGTATATTTGGCAGTGCCCACTTTAGAAGAATGGGAAGAGACGAGACTGGCTATTATCGGAGTTTAGTGATTAAAGTCTTTTTAAAATCTGGTAGATGGTAAAATTTGAAGAGCTTTACATTAGTTTTGATATCTGGAGAAATTTTCTATACTGATAAAGCAATGGTGGCCCATTCATTCCAAAATTCCAGTTTCATAGAAACTAGGTACAGAACTGGCCTTTACTTATTAGAACTTGTTATTTTCCTCGAAGTGATGTTGGAGTGGGATTTTGGGCCCCTTCCCTACCAGTATAGGAATATCTTTCCTGGGTATGGAATGTATTTGTTCGCTACCTTTGACAAAAAGGATCATTGCTAGAACTGACAGTGTTAAAGGTGGAGAAAGAGAGAGGGAGGCTGGGTGTGTTTAATTGTGTGTTATAGCAGTACTGTGGTGAGGTAGTGCTTTGAGCGAAATAATGTGTGGAGGTTGGAAAAGGGAGGAAGGAAGTCTGTGGGAGTCCGAGGACAGCGGGCCTGTTCTGATAAAGGAAGTTTGCCCATCTCCCCATTTCCTTTCCCCACAGGAAGTGATGTCATGCAGAGCAATGATGCTAGACATCCACCACAGTCACGCCACAGATGTTCTTTACACTTGGCAGAATGCAAAGTCTGAGATCATGGGTGTTCAGTTTTCAGCCACATTACCATGAATATTCAGTGTTGGTCAGCACATGAGAACATCGAGGTCCAACGCTGGCGGGGACGGAACCGTTAACGTTAAGAACACGCCAGAACTTGTCGGTACTCGGTATGCAGAACATCTGTGGACACACACGCACAGCCATGACAGCTTGTGTGAATAAATTCCCCTTTGTTCTCACACATGTTAATCCTGGAATCAGAATCCAGTCCAACTTTTTACAGAGAACAGTTGCAGTAATGATGAGGTTAATCCAATCCAGGACCAGTCTTTGGCCATAGCCTTAGCTCAGCACTGAGACTCTGCCAGACGAGGGAGCTGGTCACTGCGCTCCCTTGTTGCCTGATATAGCCTCAAGCCGGCAAAAGTCTTTTCCTTTTTGATCGCTTATAAATCACTGTGGGAAAATGAATACGTGTCCGCCCATCATAAGAGGTCATTAGAGATGGATTGTTTGGGCTGCACGGTAATTGCAGAAACCTTATTGATATTACATAAAAAGAAAAATTATCACATATTAATGAAAAAACTATCCTCAGAATTGATGTTATTGAGAAGGGGGAACTGGGTTAATACAATAGTCTTTTGAAAGGATCATCATCCATATCACCAATTGCTGTTCATTGGCTGAGCTGTGCAGTCGTTGTGACAGTTTCACGTGCGGCTAGTGCAGGCAGTTCGCAGGGTCCCGATTGGCCAGGTCAGTCCCTGTCTTGTGACGAGGTGGATGAAACATTGCTGACGGTAACCCGCCCTCGCTGGCTACGTCGGCCAATCGCGCGTCACCCCGCTGGAACACAGTCGGCCCAGGCGTGTCAGGCTCAGGTTCCAGGCCGTGGGGTAAATCACCGTTACTCTGTCGTACTCTTACAGGGGCGTGGGGTTATAATCCCTGTGATGAGCCGTTGTGTGTCGTGCGCACACTGAAAGCCACGCCGGGTCGGCTCTGCGTTGAGGTAGCCAGGAGGGGGACCTCTGCTAAACGCTCAGCCGGCTGCCTGGCGCTAACTCTCGCTCCGCTGATGTCACAGACCAGTGTTCCCCCAGGGTTCCGGGCCGTTAGACCTGCTGCCGGAGATTACCCGCTCGCCTCAGTCTCGTCCGCGCGGACGCCGCCGCGGCGTTGGTTTTTAATTGGGGCCGCGGGGGCGCGTCTCTTCCCCGAGGCACGCATGTGGCCGGTTAGTCTTGGGGGAGGGGGGAGGGGTTGGTATTAGAAACCTTTTTTCACTTTTTATAATAATTATGTACTTACATAAATGGATCCAGCTGTGATTCCTGGCTCGGGGGACGCTCGTGACATGACAGCCCTCGCCTGCACTGTGTGGGAACTCCAGCTGGCTGAGCTCAGCGCGAGGAGCTGGGCGGCTGCTGGAGCCGCGGCTGACGTTCTGAACCAGACAAACCGACTGTAGATAGACAGACAGACACAGAGAGACGCACAGGCAGATAGACACAGATAGACACACAGGCAGACAGACACAGAGAGACACACAGGCAGACAGACACAGAGAGAGACACTGGCAGACAGACACACAGACTGACAGACCCGACCCCTCTGCTCATTTTCTGATATTAGCATTTCCCTGACAAACATCTTTGTGAAAACGTGCCCTTTTGTTTTAGGCACTTCAGGAAAGTGTTTCCGTATCATAATGCAGCGCAGTGACGCGCGATTCGCTCCGTCTCGCAGTGAAACTTCATATTAAATCTTGCGTTGATTTCCCAGGTGGTCCGTAACACTTAATTTCAGCGCTGTTCCGTCTCTTTCAATATTCCCTCTTCCCCCTTTCAGCCTCTCTTCAGATCTTCATTTGACAGTCAAGATACACCTTGTCGTGATTCTTTATTTATTTATTTATCGTTTGGTTATTGGTGTATGGCGGTGGCTTACTGTGTGATAAAATGTCAGTTGCCTTGACATTAATTTAATCTTCCGAGCTGATTTTGGCCCAGACCCTTGATATTGAAAGTACTGTTCTTGAAAGGTAATATTTGTACAGTCTGTGTGCTCTGAGGCTCCATGACTTTATTACCCTGACATTTACTCAGTGCATCAGAATCCTAACACTGTTCACCTTCAGCCTCTTGAGTGCCACGCGTGGGAGAGGGGCCGGGTGCTGCCTTAGCGCAGTCATCTGGGCTGGGGGCTAGACTGGGCTAGTGCTGTCTGTGAGCTAGACTGAGCTAGTGCTGTCTGTGAGCTAGACTGGGCTAGGGCCGTCTGTGACCTAGACTGAGCTAGTGCTGTCTGTGACCTAGACTGGGCCTAGTGCCGTCTGTGATCTAGACTGGGCTAGTGCTGTCTGTGACCTAGACTGGGCTAGTGCTGTCTGTGAGCTAGACTGAGCTAGTGCTGTCTGTGAGCTAGACTGGGCTAGGGCCGTCTGTGACCTAGACTGAGCTAGTGCTGTCTGTGACCTAGACTGGGCCAGTGCTGTCTGTGACCTAGACTGAGCTAGTGCTGTCTGTGACTTAGACTGGGCTAGTGCCGTCTGTGAGCTAGACTGGGCTAGGGCCGTCTGTGATCTAGACTGGGCCTAGTGCCGTCTGTGACCTAGACTGGGCTAGGGCTGTCTGTGAGCTAGACTGGGCTAGTGCCGTCTGTGACCTAGACTGAGCTAGGGCTGTCTGTGACCTAGACTGGGCCTAGTGCCGTCTGTGACCTAGACTGGGCTAGGGCTGTCTGTGAGCTAGACTGGGCTAGTGCCGTCTGTGACCTAGACTGAGCTAGGGCTGTCTGTGAGCTAGACTGGGCTAGGGCTATCTGTGACCTAGACTGGGCCTAGTGCCGTCTGTGACCTAGACTGGGCTAGTGTCGTCTGTGACCTAGACTGGGCCTACTGCCGTCTGTGACCTAGACTGGGCCTACTGCCGTCTGTGACCTAGACTGGGCCTACTGCCGTCTGTGACCTAGACTGGGCCTAGTGCCGTCTGTGACCTAGACTGGGCCTAGTGCCGTCTGTGACCTAGACTGGGCCTAGTGCTGTCTGTGACCTAGACTGGGCTAGGGCCGTCTGTGACCTAGACTGGGCTAGGGCCGTCTGTGACCTAGACTGGGCCTAGGACCGTCTGTGAGCTAGACTGAGCTAGGGCCGTCTGTGATCTAGACTGGGCTAGGGCCGTCTATGACCTAAACTGTGCTTATGCAGACTGTGCGAACTTGACTGTGCCAGTGTAGTCTGGGTGATCTGGACTGTGCCAGTGTGATCTTGATTGTTTCAGTGTAGGCTAGCCTGTTCTCGTCATTATGGTATGTTACGATAGACTTGGAGATGTGCAGCTAACTGTGCGGCTAACTCTCCTTGCCTGGCGAGATGACTGATTTTAAGCTGAAATCAGAACATTTTTGGGATTGTGGCCCTCCGAGGCTTGTTGTTGGCCACCCCTGCCCTAATTTAACAAGTTTAAGCCTTGCCATCCCTCTCAGGTTTGGGGTAGGCCCCCTTTGCAGCGCTGTCTGTAGCTAATGGACGCTTTCTCTCACGATATTGATTCTGCTTTTAAGGGAGAATGCGAAACCGGCCGGGATTCTGGGAAATGTGATTGAGTGTAATTCAATAACACCGAGCACAGGGCCCTCCCCTGAGTGACACTCTCTCTTCCCCTCCAACCCTGTGGTCCTAGCCACACACACACGTTCTTTTTCGCTGTTTTACTTTGGGTGTTATAAATATAAATTTATATTATAACCATGCAATGTACTTCAGGTAAAAAGGCAAACGGGCATTGTTTCTTGTCCATTATGTTACTGATAAAAGTGTCGGTACATTGTTTAATTTATGTACCAACTTTTGACAGTAACACAATGGGAAAAAGAACACTTTGCGTTTTTTGGTTTTAAGTGTATTAGCCAATTTACAGCTGTTGTCAAACTAAGTCTTTAAGTTTGAAGTTGATTCCAGGTTGCATGTGTTTAACTGGAGGAATGGACTGCACTAAGTAATGCAGTATGGCAGAACAGGCCCCTCTCAATCTCTTTAAGCTAGCATTAATCTGGTTATATGTATGCATTAGTGCAGTATTAAAAGCTCAATAGTGTTTTTTCCTCTTAAAAGCAGTAATGTGGTCATTCATTTATCCTATCATTCTCTGAGTTTTGGGTTTGGTATTCAAGTACATTTTCCCTGTCTTATTTTAAGTGATGAAACACGACACACACACACACACACACACACAGGCAGGAGCCATCTTCATCTCCATACACAAGGCCGTGTGTGACTTGCTCACGAAAGGACATTAGAGACTGCAGGCGATGTCTCTAATGTGTGCAGCAGGACATACTACACATGGCAATTAGTGTGGTCCCATGAGCATGTCAAATCGCCGAAAGCTAGACCCTGCGTTATTATTTTTTATTACGAGGGCAGAGTAACAAGGCGGAACTGATGTTCCTGATACCCCCTCCACACTCCACCCCCGTGTTGTGCAATGTGAAGTTGTTTGGGTGGAAATTTCATTAAAATAAAGTTGATGGTGATTATTATTGTTATGTTGAAACAAGAGGACACAGTTTTAGAAGTTCTGAAGCTCACATTTTTACAATGATTAAGTGGACTCCACATATGGACGGAGCCAGATGAGAATAGGAAGCAGAATCTGAACTCTGTCAGGGTTCTCAAGTGGCTTGCAGAGTCCTGCACACTGCCTCAGCGCTGTAGGTGGTGACAGAAGTGACGTGCACTTTCACAAGTGTAACTTCAATTTAAAGCCAGAGCTCAGCAAGTCGAAGTGTGCCTGCATAATATGTTAAAAAGAAGGTACTTTACGAAGTGTGGAAATGTGGACAGTGTCAGTGTTTTTTTTGTTTTTTTTTGAGCTGCCTTGATAACACGCCTTACTGCGTGCTTTGGTATTCATATGCAACACTATTACACAAAACATTTGTCCATATGAAGACAGTTTTAGCCTGTGTGACAAAATTTAACACGCTATAGTCTAACACAGATGCTGTCACATTAATGTGCCGTATGCATTTTCTTCAGCAGTTTACACATCTGACTAGCACAGATTTCAGACCCACGACCCACGACTCGACTGATCCGAATTCTCTACGACCTCCTTGACTGTAGTGACCGCTGTGGCACCCGGTCAAATGCTCAGTGTTAATTCAACACTTACCAGAGTTCATTTGAGTCCGACGGAGATCGCTCGCACTCTAATGGAGTCAAGTGCGTTCTGTTAAGACTCGATTTAAAACGCTGAAGGTTTCGCTGCGTAGGCTTGACGCGCGGACGGAGAAACTGTGGGCTTGACTGTCTCGAGTTCAAATGTTGTGGACTTTTCGGTAATAATGGCTCTACCCCATTCGTCAAAGTGACATCTTGGTGGGCAGTGGCGGGTAATTATCCAGGCGGTATATCTGGCAGAATTGATACTCCCTCATGTATCTGTCGTTATCACGGAGATTCAGGCAACAGATGTATTTGGAGTCTCATAATGGCTCAATCGGTCTTTAAAGGGACCAGTCTACCCCGAAGCTTTGCTTAAAATGTCTTTTTCTTTTTAGGTTTATTTTTACAGTACGCTACTCTACATAAATATAAACAGATATTACCCCCTCCGCTATATTTATCTGTGTGGCGTCATTGTCGTGGATAGTTTGCTCTGGTTTTAACGTCTGCTGCAGTACAGGGAGACGGGTTTGTTGCGCATTGTTGTCCATACAGCTGTGCAAAGGTAACGGCTCCAAAACATCCACCCAGACTGCGGAAGAATCCCGCAGCTAGGCCTGCATTTCCTGCGGATTCAGTAGTTATGATAGCTAAACAATGGACACTGAGGAGGAAGGACGTTTTTTTTAATAAAGCAATTTAGCAACGCTACGACAGCGATATCGTCATGAGAATACAATGGATGTAAAAAAAAAAATCCCCTGAATGAATGAAGTTGATAGGCCTGTAATAAATAAGTAAGTAAATAAATGTCCGCGTGCAGCCTACAGTATGTCTGCGTCAGAGCGAAAACCTCACGGCGCGACGTCTTTCAGACAGGCCCGCAGGAGCCGCGCGCCGCTGACAGAGAACCCACGTGACGAAACCGTGAACGCTCCCCGGCTTCTTTTTCCCTTTCTCCCATGAAGGATAAACGTTCTGCGCCGGAGTGGGGGGAGGAGGAGGAGATGCGGGAAAGCTTGCGCTGAAAGGCCCGTCTCTGTGCCGTTACGCAACGCGGCAGAAGTGTTTCTGAGCGGATGAAAGCTCTCCCTATTGCGCCCCCCCCCCCGCCCCCCCCCCGCCCCGCGCCGCTGCTCCGAGCCGCTGCTCCGAGCTCATTCGCACTCAAAGGAGCCCTTTGATAAGCCCATTAGATGGAGCGGATTGGGCACAATGGCCATGTCGCGGGGCATTTGCACGCTACCTTGCTTAGCTGCGGCGGAGGAGCACGGGGACCAATGGAAAGCGCCGGGCAGGGGGGCAGGAGGGAAGGTGGGGTTTAAACGAGGTGAGCGGTGGCGACCCGCGCTCGCCCACTCTGCGCACGAGGCAGCCCAGACTCCCGTCTCTCAGTATCGAGCAGAAAGTGCTGATGGGCAGAGCGGGCAGAGCAGGCAGAGCGGGTAACGCCTGGTGCCGTTAAGTGCACTGCGCCCTAGGTGACCCGAACGGCACTGCCCACTCTTATTTCTTCCATAAAGTTTTTAGTTTTTCTTCGCTGCACTTTCTTCATACTTGGACATCATGCCGAGAACCTCAGTTTTTATGCTTCTCTGCATCGCCATAAATAAGTGAAATGTGGAAGCAGTGGTCATGAGCCTAGTGTGTGTGTGTGTGTGTGTGTGTGTGTGTGTGTGTCTTTGTACATATGGCTGATCGATTTCATGAAATGCACTAAATAATTTTTAACTGATGACAAAAATACACATTTTACAGAATTTAATTACTCGTACAATAAAAGCGTCATTACGATATTAGCTCACTTCAGTTCACAAATGTTTTTATGGTCAGTTTTTTTTTATTTTTACTTTGGAATATTCCACCAGTATCTCACTCCTGTTTTAGGTCAGAATTGTTGAGTTTGTCAGTAAATTTCCTCTTTGCTGACGAAATGGCTTTAGTAGCTTTCTGTTTTATTCGGCCGCTGTCTTTCTTCAGCAGCATAGTAACTGTTATGGAAGCCGCGGTGTGCTTTGTCTGCCCCGGACAGTGGTCAGCATCTGTACGTAGCGGTTACGCTTCCAGCTTTCCTTCAGAGAGAGCGGCGCTGGCTTGGGCGCGGGGTAAGCTAACGGCTGAGGATGCGCTAGCTAGCCGCGGAGCTGCGGTGTGACTTTGCCGGATCGCCGCGTCGGCGGGAGGGAGCGGAGCTGTTCCCGTCTTTTCACACACACTGCGACGTCCCCGCTGGCCTGACCTCGCACCCCCGGCCCCCTCCCGCACGCCTCATTTCTCTCGCGCGGAGAGCCAAGTCTCATCAACGCTGGTCTGGAAGTGCGTGAGAAAACGGGGGAGGCCTCTGGTCCCAGCGTCCCCTCCGGGTCCTCGTTAACAGATTACACTGTTCCACTCGTTACTGTGCCCCACAGCTCCGCCCCCCACCCCACCCCCCCAAGCATATCCACCCCCTTTTCTGCAGGGTCTCTGTTGCACCCACTCACACTGCCTCCCTCTCTTTCTCACGCACACATACTGTACCTTCCTTCTCTCTCTCTCTCTCTCTCTCTCTCTCTCTCTCTCTCTCACATGCCCCTCTGTTTCTGACACACGCACTGTAGGCCTGTCTCTCTCACATACGCTGCCTCTCTCCCCCTCCCTCTCACTTTCTTTCTTTCTGTCCCTCTCTCTCTCTCTCTCTCACACACACACACACACACACATACACACAGCTCACCCTTCTTTGGCCCTGATTTAAATCAAACGGTAGTTAATATTTCTTTGCGTTACAATTTCAATCGAATTATGAAGCACAGCTGTGACTTGTTGCTCAATGATATGTGCTTGAACATCATTTCGCAAAGCAGATCAAGGCCTTTGTTGTCACTGTATGTGCATGTCCTTAAAAAGCATACATCAAAGTCTGATTTCAAGAAACTTCATTTTGTGGTTAAAAACAGTCTTGTGTGGTGCAACCATGATTTAACATGAGAGGAGCTTTTCTGAAGGATGTGCTTGGATGCATTTGACATTTTGTGCTCTTCTCTAGCCTTCCGAACTGAACATGTACTAGTGATGAGACCGGGCGTTTCAAACATGGACAAAAGAGAAAATCTTCATACTTAATACTTTCTAAACTTTCTGATTTTTATTTATTTATTTATTCATTCATTCATTTATACTTTGAAACGTGTCATAAAATATTACTAGAACAACATAATGTTGTTGAGTAACACTTTTTATGGCTAAATAATCGAAAAATATATATTATATACAGACAAACATATTATTGGCAAATGAAACCCATTCTTTACCATATGAAGAGCTGTGTGTGTGCGTGCGTGTGTGTGCGTGCGTGCGTCCGTGTGTTTGTGAGTTTAGGGATGTGCGATGTGGTACAGTACGTTTCACGCCTTCATTGTCCCGCGGTGCCTGATGTGCCCGGTGGCGGGTTTCCATGGCGACCCCTTCCCGCCTGGCGACGCCGGCAGGTCGCGGGGGCCTCTCTCTCTTTTCGAGGACGCGCCCGCGGCCCCGCCCGTCTCGCTGGGCCGCGCCCGGCCTGACCGCCGCGCGGTCCAGATAACGAGCAGGTCGGGGCCCCTAATTTGCAGTTGCGCCGGGACGGGCGGCGGCCTGGCGGGGGGACGGCCGAGCCGCGCGGTAAACAGGGCGGGGCCGGCGGGGCCCGTAAACAGGAAATGACCCGGGGGCGGGCGTCTTCGCGGCGAAAAAGTTAAAACAAATAAAAAATAAAGTGGAGGAAGCCCCGCCAGACGTAATGACCCCGCGCGAGCGGCTCGATCGAGAGTCAGTCGAGGGTTGTGCTCCAGAAATATATATAAATAAAAACCCTGTGGGAGACACAAAGGCGGCCTTGGTTTCTCGCCGGTAATGGGCTGGGGTAAAGATCCAGGGCCATTAGGGGGCGGCTGCACCTCCATTACTCCACCCCCCTGCTGCACCTGTCCCCTCAGACGGGTACGGGGGTGGAATCCAGGTCAGTCTCCTCACGGTCCCGTGGCCAGGACCACATCTGCCCAAAGTGAGTTTGGCTGGACCTGCAACAGTCTTTGAGTCTGCCAAAGGAGAGAAGCATGGAGCCAGAGGTTATCTTATCTCTCCTGCCCACAGGTGTGTGTGTGTGTGTGTGTGTGTGTGTGTGTGTGTGTGTGTGTGTGTGTGTGTGTGTGTGTGTGTGTGTGTGTGTGTGTGTGTGTGTGTGTGTGTTACGAGGTCACTGTAATCTCTTCTCAAAAGTGTAATCCCACTGTAAAACATTCAATTAATCATCTCATAACCACAAGTGAAGCTTAAAGCATCTGGTCTGACCGTCATGTAAATGTATGCTGACACTTACTGTACTATTCAGCAGCGAGGAGTGGAGACGGATACATTAAAATGCACAGGGAAAATACCAATATAAAAACAGTGTGCGAATAAGAGAGGCAGTATGCAGTATTGGCCTGTGTTTTAAAAAGAGACGCAAGAATATGGCTTATTTAGCTGAGCGAAGTGGACGATGTTCTACGTGGCATTAGTGAATTTAATCGCTGTGGTTCGGTTTGCGCGTCCTCCTCTGGCGGATTGACCCTGATGTGTGAAAGCTGTCCGTGTGACTAAACGCTTCTCTCTGTTCGCTGACCGAATTAGCGACGTCTGACACGCATGGTCTCGCGATACGTCGAAGGGAAGTAATGTGCGGGATTTTTGGTCCAGACTGGGGAACGTGCTGCTTCCACAGCTGCAGATTTAGAAGGTTTAGAAGCACTCTGCCCATCGTTCATATCATTCTCTTAAACCAGGAAGTGCTTGTCAGGTTTTTACAGACTATCCCTGTTGGTTTTTGTGTGACATAGTCATTTCTAAAAGCTGACAGGCATTTTCTGATCTAAGATGTATTAAGCTGGGAATATATGAGTGTTTAGGTTCATATAATTAAAAAATGTGGGGTTCAGTGGGGTTCTGCTGGTTGGGAGAACTTTTTCCCCAGAGGTACTGGGTGCTATGTGTGCAGTCAAACAGTGCTGACCAAAAGTGGCATTAACCTCAAAAGAGCAACAAATCATTTCCCCCCCCCAATTACCGCGAATATATGTGTGAATTCTCCGATTTTATTTCAGAAATTAAGACTCAAAAGCCATATTGACTGTGCCAGCTCTGATGTGGATGACTGTTTTGGGCACAGCCCCCGCGCGGAGGACGGGTTCTGCAAGCTTAGCGAAGAGGGGGATTTCATGTACAAGCGCTGCGCTGTAAGTACCGCACACCCCCCTCTCCCGCCCCGCCCCTTTGTGTTGATTGGCTGTTCTATGTTGGTGTTCACTGCAGGCGCTAAACAAGAAGGAGCACAGAGGCTGTGATAGCCCGGACCCCGACTCCTCCTATGTCCTCACCCCCCACACAGAGGAGAAATATAAAAAAATTAATGAGGAGTTTGATAATATGATGAGAAATCATAAAATCGTAAGTAAAAAAAGAAGTTGTTTTTTTTTTTGTTTTTTTTTTTGCCTGGCTTTGCGGCTAAAAAAAAAAGGATTTCTTCCCCTCCTTTATTCGATTGTTTTTTTTTCTTCTTTTTTTCTTACTGGAAATTAACCCCTCCTTCTTCACCTCCCCTCCGATCTGCGACCCCTCTCCCGTCGGCAGCGAGACGCGGACGGCCTCCCCGTCCGAGCGCGGCGGTTTCCAGCCCATGGAAAACGCGTCCGTTTCCTCGACGACGCGCTTCTGATTGGGCGGCTCGCGTGCTGTCGCGCGCTCTGATAAGATCACGTTGCGAGGGCAGGAGGGGGCGTGGCCTGTGCTCCTGTTAAGGGAACTGGGATTGTGAAGGGGTCAGGAGGCGGGGCTTTTGTGTGTCTGTCACAGGGCAGGGCCAATGGGCTTATCGAGGTGTTTGTAGTTTCCTGTACACAGGGACCCTTCTCATTCACCGAAATTTTATTTGGCTTATTCTAAGCAACGATTTGAATCGGTAAAGTGTAGATTTTTTTTCAACTGACAGTTAGAATTATACCGAAAAATACTTATAAATTTTGTAGAGGGGGAGGATAAAAGTAATATCCTCCCCCTCTACAAAATGTACCCCGGTATAGAACTCCTGCTGAGGCAATGGTGATCTTATTTTGGCCGTTGACAGTTGTGAGCCCTTGCACTAAATAAAGTTTTGGAGTTGAACTGCTGATGGTCTGAACACTGACGAGCACTTCTTTATCCCGTTAACACACTAATGGACTCACTAACATTCTCACCGCACTGTGCTGCGAATGTGGTCGTTTCGTCCACACCAGCGACGGTCACTCCAGCCTGTGACAGTCAGCACTGAACCGGTAACGGCAGCCGTAACGCTAGCCGTAACGCTAAAGGCAGCGGTGATGGAAACTGTTACGGTAATGGTAATGCCAGTGGTAATGGTGGTTTTAACGGTGCGTGTAACGTAATTAAGAACGTTTCTCGATCCCAGTGCTTTAGGGCTGACTGTTACTGTGCTGGACTGGCCCTTTCTGAAACGAGGTCCCACACCAGTTTGCATGCCTGTAAAATGTTTAAGAATGCTGTTAAGTTAAGTTTTTTTTTTTCATGAAGGTGTAGGTGGGACACACACACACTCATTTCAACAGGTGGGGGGTGAGGATTTGGACAGCCACTCAGATGTTTTTCTCTATGGTGCTCATCACAGAGCATTCCCTTCTCCCCCATTCCTATGCTCACCCACGCAATATTTAATAAATATCCAAAGCCATACCTTTCAGTGTATAGTAATGCATACATAATCAAATGACTATTGATAAACTGCTCTTCATACCTGGTACTCCAAGTGCACTTGGTGAAGGCACCATCTCACTCATGTGTAGTGTGCTGAACTGTGATTGGGCAGGCCGTTACCAGGGAATGCTCTGTCCTCTGAGCCGGGGCCGTCGCCGCTCGCGTTCTCCACCCCGGTGACTGTGTAACCGCCAATCTCACGGGCCGCTGATCCTCCGCACGTTTCTCCCCGCCCCGCAGCCCGCCGCCCTGCCGCCGCAGAGCTTCTCCATGCACGTGGCCGTGCCCGTCTCCAGCCCCGGCGGCCTCTCCTCCTACAGCCCCGCCGGCTCCCTGGGCGGCCAGTCCCTGGCGGGCGCTTCGTCGCTGGGCGACGGCGGGATGCTCTCGCCCCCCCAGGGCTCCCTCCACAGGAGCGTGGGGTCCCCCGGGGTCCCCCAGCGGCCCCCCAGCGCCGGCAGCACAGGTCAGTGTCGCGCCCGTGCCCCCCCCCCCCCTCACCCCAGATCTGTGTTTTGTCTCCTCAGCAGCAGAGCTCTCTGTCCTGTCAAAATTTCTTTTCAGATTAACAGAGAGAAGCATGAATGTGTGACTCCTCAAATGTGCTGAGTGTTCATACATATATATATATATATGTGTGTGTATAAAATCATGTATGTTTATTTTTACATTGAATAGTTAAACCAGGTTGTGTGAACAGTAAACCTGCATTGTGTGTGCATTCTGGCATTACATATATGATGTTAGAAGGGCGTTTTCACAAATAATAATCGGTTTTACATCCTGAAAGAGAGAACAAAAACGTCTCCTCCTCCGTGTTAACGGCTCGATATTAAAGCTCTGGCCAAAAGCGTGAAAGGTCATCGCAGGAGGCTGCGACCTCACAAGAAGAAAGGAAAGAAAGAGAAGAGAAGAGAAGAGGAGAGAAAAGGGGGCCCAGAGTTGTCTGTTTATCGTGACGGAGGTGTGAAAGGACGGTGTCAGTTCGCACCTTGCGGAGGGCGCCGCTGCCAGACAGAAGCGAAACTCATTAGCGGTGTTCTGAGAGCCGCGGCCCCGCGCGGGCGGCCCACGGCTGTCTCACAGGGCCCCCGCCGCGGGGGGGGAGGGGGGAGAGTGAGACAGAGAGAGGAGGGGGGAGGATGGGGGGGAGAGTGAGCGAGAGAGAGGAGGGGGAGGAGGGAGGATGAGAGTGAGCGAGAGAGAGTGAGACAGAGGGGTCGAGGAGGGGGGAGAGAGAGGATGAGAGTGAGCGAGAGAGAGAGGGGAGGAGGGGAAGTGAGGAGAGAGAGGGGGGAAGGAGGGGATGAGTGAGAGAGAGAGAAGGGAGGGGGAGGGAGAGACAGAGAGAGAGAGAGAGAGGGGGGGGGAGAGAGAGGGGGGAGAGTGTGAGAGAGAGAGATAGAGGAGGGGGAGGGGGGAGAGTGAGAGAGAGAGATAGAGGAGGGGAGGGAGAGGCTTAGCTGTTTTCTATTATCTGTGATCAGTAAGTGTTTATGCCGTAGCTCTCTTGTCGTCATGTCCCAATATGTTTGAATTTGGCTTGAGTGTAAAATTGGGCTGTAATGGCGAGCTTATGAGACCCTTCCCATCTCACCTCTCACTTACCAGCCCTGTTTCTTTTTTTTCTTACCCGCGGAAGCAGACCCGATCTTTTATTGCCAGCACAGCGGAGGAGTTCTCGGTTTTATTCTACCTGTCACCTAATGAGGTGACGATAAGTGCTGAAGCCGTCTCTTTTGTCGCGCGAATTAACCGCGTTAGCCGCTCTCGCCTTTTCCTCGGGGTAACCTAATTTTCTCTCGCCGTGGGTGTGAAGACCTGGGCTCTGTCTTTCACCGGGGGGGCTGGGAGAGAGGGGAGAAGCGCGCGTGCTAAGTTCCTCACCCTTTGGCTGTGAAAACCCCCCAGACCAGCAGAATTGAAGTGAAGGGAAAGAAGCCGCGTCCCTCCGGGCTGAGCTAGCGGCTAGCTGAGCTAGCGACGAGTTCTCCCCGACAACAGCGGCGCGATTCAAGCCTGCTCGGGCCACCGGAAATCTGCCGAGCGCTCGAAGAAAGAGAGAGAGGGGTGACTCATTTCACATGTTTTTCCCTGAATCCAGAAACAGACCGTCACACCCAGGGCCCAGTGTCTCTGTGTGGGAGAGTGAGGAGAAAGAGCTGACGTCTGACACTAGTTTCTTTTTTGAAAAAAACAGGGTTTTTTTTCAAATTAAGTTTGGACTTTCGTCATCGCCGACTGTTGCATCGACCGTGCCGCTGATTATTAGTGTTCACACTGAAGTGAAATCTGTGATTAGGCAAAGTCATTTTTTGGCTTATTATTCCCCCGCCCCCACCCCCTTGTCTGCTCCTCGTAAATTGTTAGGGGCGGCTGCGTGACACATCGTTAATTAGCCGCGCTCCGGTAAAATGCGGTCATGTGACGCGGCGGTGGAGAGGACTGGCAGACTCAGACCTGCAGGGAGAGTTGTGGCGAAGGTGGGCTGTGAATTCTGACATCTCCGCAGCAGATCCACACTCGCGCTCTGCCTCAGCTCTGTTCCGGAGTGAGAGCAACAACAATGTGGAAAAAAACAAAAGAGCCTGCTACCTCCATTTTACACGCGCCCAAAAAAGGAAATCTTAACGACTTGTATGAACCTAATTTCAGGCATTAAGTTAATAACTTTTGTTATTGCCTGGCATTTTACCACAAAGATCATTATACTTAACTTAATATTGTATTCATTGTTTTAAGAAATCTTATCTAGTAATTTTCTTCCAGGAAAAATCCATTGGCAGATAATTTTGCTTATTTGAAGCATTTTTTATGCATTTGTCAAGCCATTCCTATTTTTTCATATTTGTTTAAATTGCATTTTTCACAGTGAGTACCTCCCTTTGCGAATTCCATCTTTGGTTGCCTGTTTTAGATTTTGTCCCCCCCCCCCCCCCCCCCCCCAGGACTGTGGGGTCCTGTTAAGGCACTGTTCTATTACTGTGGTGTGGTCTAGAATCTGGACCGTGGCAGTGCGGACTGGGGCTAGCAACCCCGCAGGGCCACACTCCGCTGGCTCTGGAGCCACCCGTAGCGGCAGGTTTTCAGTCGGCCAGTGATAAAATTGTTCTCTAGCGACCCCTGCTGGTTGATGCCACGCCCGCGGCCCTCGTGAATGGTCTTCCTCCCAATCACGTCTGTACAGGCCCGGCTTACGGGCCATCGCCTTCATAAGAAACCCTGACTGATGCCGCACGCTTCGGAGGAGAGAACGAGCCTGTCGCCGCGCTCTTTCCCCAGTGTTGACGGCTGGGACTGTGGCAGCGAGAAGAGTTCAGCACGGTTTTATGTGTACCGTGCTGTTTACAAAGGGCATCGTCGCAAAGAAGCTTCTCTGAACCCCCCCCCCCGTGGGCGGGGAGGCGCGGAGCGGAGCGCGCTTCCCGCCGTGGCAGAAGCGACCGCGGCGCCGCCCTCCTGGGCCCCTGCGGCGTCCTCACCTCTTCCCCTCGCCGACCGCGGCGAGAACCCGCCGACGCTCGCGGCTGGAACGCGCCGGAGCTCTGCCGCGGCTGCGCTGCGCGCGCTCGGCGAAGAACCGGCGCTCGGCTCGCGCGCTAAAAACGTTCAGAAAGCTACCGGCGCTGCCACGTCTAGACATACGCCGTCGTGTTACGTGCAGTTTTTTATTATTTCAAGTAAATGACATTTTTCTGCGGGGGCAAAGAGCTGAACAGTAGTAACCACTGCGGCTTCCTGCTGAGGCTTTGCCGGGGTTTCCCCCAGCGCGCAGCTGCTGGCCTGCCTTCAGCAGTGACGGCTCAGCGCGACTCGAAACGCCGGTTTCCATGACGCTCCGGTCCGCGAAGGAGGTGAGGTCACATTCACACTTGGCGCTTGCCGTGTTCGCACGCTTTTCGATTTGTTTTTTTTAAAGGAAATCCACATCCTGTTCTAATCCAGGTTTATTTTCGAGCGGGCGCCGGGCGGTCCCTTCCCCTGCAGCCTGCTCTGTAAGTTTGGGAGAGCGTGAGCGAGCACGCGTCTGCGTGTAAGTCTTTGTGATGGAAGACTAGATTTAATGTGCCGTTAACGCAGACCAGAAGATACAACGAGACAGGAACAACCCTGACATGTGACGCCCTCCCTCTCTGAGCCAGTTACACAATGCTCTTTAGCACTGGCCCGCCCGTTAGCATTAGCCTGATTGCAAATCAGTACCAGCCAATCCCGACACAGAAACCAGTGCTTTCCACTGGAGGTGCCACTCTTCGACACACTTCCTCTCCCTGGAAAATGGGTGTCAACATTCTAGGAGGCACAGGAATTAAACAGGAAATAAATGTTTTTATTTTATATTTTTAATTAGGAGGTTTTTGGAATGTTTATTTAAAATTATAAATCAGTGTTCTAGAACTCCATTGTTTTCAATTACCCGAAGTGATTGTTACATCATCATTCGAATGCTCAGTTTAGAAACAGTCTAATCACACATTTGTGATCTTTCACGTTAGCGGGTTAACGCATTATCTGCTTAAACAGCTGGGTATTTATCAGAGTTCAGGTTAAGTTCCTTGCTTAAGGGTACCGCAGCAGTTCTTCCAACCTGGGAATAGAAACCAGCAACCTTCTGGTTTAGAAGCTCTGGCTCGTTAAGCGCTGAAGCAGACAGGAGGCGGGGGCCCTGACTGTCAGCGCTTTTGGAGTGACGGATCGCTCCGGGCCGGGCAGAGGCAGGCGGGAGCCTCCGAAGCATCATTACTGCGGCTGGGTGTCGCGGGGCAGGAGACGCGCGGGGTGAACTGCGGGCTTCTGAGGAGGCTGGATGTGGGCGGGGGTGCGTACCCGTACCGCACGGAAAAGGAAGTTAGGGGGGGCCGGGGCGGGGGGGGGGGCGGGGTGGAGCTGATCTCCGAGCTACGCTGTCGCGGCGCGCTGGCGGGCCAAGGACGCCCGCAAGGTCGCGCATCCAGCTCTTCCTTCCTGACAGCAACTGACACCGGGGTCATTTCTGGGTCCTGGGGGATGGAGTAATGAGGTGGGTAGGGGGGAAGAGTGAAGAACAGCTTCGCAGGAAGGCCTTCATCGCTATTGGCCGTCATTATCTCACGAGGCCCCTCCCGGTGCTGCTCTGCTGCAGACGTTTTTATAACGGTACGATAGTTTGTTCTTCTGTACCTGCATGGGGGTTGCCAGGTGAAATTCCTCAGACAAAATTATGTTGTTATATAATTCCCAGCCATAGGAGAATAACATTGACCAAGTTCTGTCCCCCTGCTGACAGCAGCCCTGCCTGCTTTTGTGTGGGCCCTGCGTCACCTCTGCACACCCTTTGTTGGCGTGCAGCGGCTGCTGCTGCCCGCGTTTGATTCATATCTGAATCTCTGCCCTCATCTCCCGACAGCAAAATCACCAGATCGACTGAACTGTAAATTGCAGCGCCTTCCTCCCAGGGTGAAGAGATGTGGCGTCTGTGTTAATTAATCTCTGTTCTGTGTGTGTGTGTGTGTGTGTGAGTGTTTGTGTGTGTATGTGTGTGTGTGCGTGTGAGTGTGAGTGAGTGTGTTTGTGTGTGTGTGTTTGTGTGCGTGTGTGTGTGAGTGAGTGTGTTTGTGTGTGTGTGTGTGTGTGTGTGTGTGTGTGTGTGTGTGTGTGTGTGTGTGTGTGTGTGTGTGTGGGGTTTGACCTTTGACCCCTTCTTCCCTGTCCCTGCTTGGTTTGGCTGTGCCTCACCTGGGCCCTGTACAGAGCAGGCAGTAGGCAGTAGGCTGGGCTGGGCTGCAGGCTGCAGGCTGCGTGGCTCCGATGGCAGCAGGCCTGGTGTTTAATCTGTGCTGTTTGTTTAGCGCCGGTTAGCGGCGGCCATGTTTGAAGTGCAGATCTCAGGCCCGCGGGGCTGTTTGCTCGCGGCGGCGGCTCCGCTATTGGCGAGCGGACGGCGCATTTCCTTTAAAGCAGATCCCCGCCCCCTCCCTCGCCACCCCCTCCCCTCACCCCACCCCGAGCTGACAGGTGCACCTGTTAGCGCCGGGCCGCGGCGGCCTGCCCTTATATGGGCCGAGCGAGGCCGCCGGGACGCCCCGGCCCGGCAGAGCCGGCGAGGCATTTCGGCAGGGGCGTACGCCCGAGGGCCCCCCCCGACGCATGACGCACGATGGGACGGTCCCCCCGCCCGCCCGCCCGTCTGAGCGGCAGAGGCAGGTGGACGTTAACCCTTTCCCCGGCTCGAACCGTGGCCTGCCACCCTCCCCAAACCAACCAAACCCCCCACCCCCCTCCCACCCACACACACACACACACACAGGCTCTACATGCCCAGGCTACGCCCCAGCGCTACGCCTGAGCAGCCGTCCAAAAAATTCCACCCCGCCCGCGCAAGATGGCGGACAGATAGCGGCGGGGCTTAAAGACGCTGAGTCACTGTTAGAATGTTGACTCAGGTGTGGGGGATGATTTTTTTTTAAAAAGAAAGAAAAAAAACTGCCGTCGAAAACGAAAACAAACAGCTGCGTTTTTTTAAGCGAACGCCCACGGCTAAAAAACCGCCGAATAGCGTTTGGATCGCTAACGGGTCACGCGACGCTAATCTCGCGCCCGTGAGTTTTTTTTTTTTGGAATGCGCCTGCGGTATTATTTTTTTTCACATGCGAGAGCTTTCAAGAGAACGTGCCGCTTCTCCCGCGTCTGCTGGGTGAGGTGGTCTGGTGGCGGGGGCGGGAGGCGGCTGGTAAACAGCGGAAAAAGCGGGCGGCCCCCGGACGCCTGCCGGTGCGTTTACAGAGCGCCCGGTCCCCCGCCTCCCCGCCTCCCCGCTCCCCTGTGCATTGCGCTCAGCGGGGACTTGAGTAGGGACTGGCTCTCTGACACTGTGCTCTGTACCCCAGGGAATACTCTGACTGCACACCCGTGAGTATGAGTTCAGCATGGAGAAAGGAGAGACCGTTTAACCCCACCCCCCCATTAATGTCCCGGGCATTGCTCTGTCTTTTCTCTCTTTCTCTCTTTCCATTCGGCCACCTCTTTCAGTGCTCAGAGTTCTGGAAAGTGCTGTGACTCGGTGATTAAACCAGGGGAAGGGCGGCTGCAAGCCCTGTTTCAATCTCAGCAAATCACCTAGCCTTCTGAGAGAGAGAGAGGGAGGGAGGGAGGGAGAGAGAGAGATGCACATGGGTCCAGTTAAAACTGGTGGATCTTGTAAATTCATTTTTTTCCCCCCTTGATTTTAGACAGAGGAATACCTAACCACTGTAGAGTGAAAGTCTTGCTCAGCGAGATGGGGAAAGCCCAGTCACAGCCACCCTCCCTCCCTGGGTGATGCTGCGGCCAATCACCAGTCGCCCTGCTGAGCTGCAGCCAATCAGCTGCGACCCGCTGTCAGCACCTGCACAGGCAGAAACTGTTCTCCTTATCATCCGTCTATCATCTTGCCTTCACCAGTTTGTCACCGCTTCTCAAACGCGTTGGGACCCCTGGATTTAATTGGGAGTGACAGGACTCCTCAGCGGCCTCTGCGCCGTTTCCCCTCTGTCACACGGGCGGGATGTGAGCTGGCAGCCCCCTGACTCTGTTTCCCTGCAGATGGGAGAGAAAGTGTTTTTAGGCTCATTGCTTTCTCGCACTTATCTCCAAATGTCATATTTGGCTCGCTCTGCGAGTACAGATTGCATAGCTCATTTGTGCGTATTTACATATGCCGCCTGTACGTAGCACAGGTGCTGTTCATTTTTAATTGATATAGCACTAAACTGAGAGGCTTGTTGATGTTAAAAACATGAATAAGGAGGTCAGAAGTGTGTGTGTGGGGTGGGGAGGAGGTCGCTGGCCCCCTGTTGCCCCTGGGTCCAAGTCATGAAGTGTTACACCTCAGCTCCTCCCACCCAGCCGCTGTGCATGTTTGGGTCCAAAACCGCTCCACAGGCTTCAAGAAATAGTTTAAACTGAAAATAAAATGAAATGAATTTTTGCAGAATAATTGTGTAATACACACACATAAACACCTCTGGAGGTATAACACTGCAGTACATGCTGCTCAAAGGCAAGCCCAGTTCAGCTCATGAGCAGAAGTCAGGGCTGCCAATGAAAGACATCTGTTGTGCGGCTTTAATTGATTTTGGGTGTCATTCCGATAAAGGAGCAGCCTCAGGCAAATGGGCACGACCACAAATGGGAAATCACATGATGCAGCAGGGCACATCCACAAGCAAACGGGAGATTGCATATGCAGCAGGGCACATCCACAAGCAAACGGGAGATTGCATATGCAGCAGGGCACATCCAACAACAGATTGCATAGCGCAGGGACATCCACAAGCAAGGAGTTGCATATGCGCAGGGCACATCCCAAACAACTATGCAGCAGCCACAAACAACGGAGTTGCATATGCAGCAGGGCACATCCACAAGCAAGATGCATAGCACGAAATCCCAACAGATGGAAATCCTTACTGCAACAGGGCACCATCAACAGGGCAAATGAGAAATCACTCAGAACAGAAGCATGCAGTGAAACCTTGTTAGTTTGCGGAAGTGTTTTCTTAGCACGAAAAACTGCCCGTGGTATAAAGACATTTTATTATGCAAGGCAGTTCCAAGGGGGCAGTTTTAATTATTCATGGGTCTCTTTTTAAAAATGAAGATGGCTTCTTTTCCAAGCCGAGTTCATCCAGAGGTTTTTCAGAGGCCGAGCCTGTGTCAAGCTGCATCGAGACAGCAGGAAACCAAATAAAACAATAAACGAAAGCAGCACCAAACGAAAGCAGCGCTGAACAAACGATCCTTAGCGATGACTAAGCAAATGCAGAGCGTGATTCAGCCTGACTTCGTGAGCTTCGAATAATAATTTTCAAGGAAGTGTCACGTTTTTTTGTCTCTCACCACAGTTTTTTTGCGTGTATTAAAGCAACAATCATGTTGTCTAAGAAATAGAACATTGAAATGGAAAATCCCTTTGGTATTAACAAAAATGCCAAGTGTGGCTGTACTGAATCTTAGCGCTTCCGCAATGACGCACTACGTGAGAGCAACAATTCCCTTCGGTGTTATTGGTGCGATGGAGCTGGCGGCCCATCGGCCTGGCGTAGCCTCAGTTAGCCGTGTCGCGGCGCGATGCGATCGCACATTCGGGATGTGGTTGTTATGCTGGGATGCTAACGTGCAATTGGGTTCGTTGCTTTAATGTGACACGCTATGGCGTGGTGATGTGTGTGTCACTGTAAGACAGCGTAGCTTCTCCAGTCAGTACAGGCTACAGGAGCATGTGTGGGGCGCAAAGAGGAGCGGGCGTGAGCGCGGGAGATATGGAGCTTTAAACCAGATAGAACTGGTTGTAGTGCCATTTTGGATCTACGCCGCACAGATTCGCAGATCATTATAGCATGTGGATGGGCTCAGTGGACAGGACGGGCCGGCAGGGTTATTTCCAGATGATTGTGCACAGTCGTTGAGACACAGAATGGAGTGCCTGTATGTTCTGCGGCGGTGGGGGGGGGAGCGGAGGCGTGGGGGGTCATTACCGCCTGTGGATCGATTCCCCGCAGTGACATCACAGACCTGTGGTCGTTAATAGAATGTTGAACTTCTCCCCTCCCTCCCTCTCGCCCACTCACCCCCCCCCATTTCCTTTGACGTGTTTCAGTCGATAGCTTTTTTAACCAAAGAACACTGAACACGGGATCTCTTGAGATCCTTACGCTGTGTAATGTTGTCAGTGCTACGATGAGACATTTCCATAGTGTGAGGCGGTTCAGTGCAGCCCTGGAGTTTTTAGTGCACTTTATTACGTCATTTCTGTTTGTGGTGGTACTCCCTATTTCTCCAAAGAAATACAGGTGTGTTTTATTCATTTGTGGCATTATGTTATGAACTTACTTGTGACAGTTATTCGTGTGTTTATCTTTCTATATTTCCAGGCTGCGTCTAATGGGGAATAGAACTGCTTTTTGGATTTGGTTTCTGCGCAATCAAATGTTAGTCTGTGTTAACTGTAGTCCCCATTCTCCATTTTGAGAAAGTCCTGTTGGCTGGGTTTGATGGTTATGTGCGTCATATAAAATAAAGTACAGCACTACAGTGTCTATAATCATTCCGTCACATCGAAGCAGCAGCAATAGTCAGTCTGACCACATACTCGCACATAACCTGCCTCTTAAATATCAGCTGTGGGTGGGTGAAACGTTAACATCTTTCAATTTAGTTTTTCGATTTAGTTCAACTGATTTTCGTTAAATTTAAGGATACATTTCTCTGGGATACGTAGAAGGGACATAGAAAATTTCAGCCCATGTAATTCCCAGACAGTGGAGGATTTGTGCCCCTCTAAATAGCCACGGGCTCAGAACCCGTCTGCAGCCTGCGGTCCCGTTGTAATAATTAGCAGCAGTTACGCTGTAGCGGCTCTGGCGTTCGCTAATCAAGGGAGGACTCCGTTCCTGCCTGGGGGGGCAGCTTATCGTTCGGCTGAACCGGATTTCGCTGCACTCGCTTGTGGTTTATTTATGAACATGTTTCTGAGCTGTGGTTTTTAGGATGCGTTTAAAAAAAAAAAAAAAAAAAAAGAGTGGAAATATTTATGTAATGTCACCCCGGACCTGTAGAAGCCAGAGGCTAGTGAGACAAGTGTCACATGCAGGGATCTGGTTTCAGTTTGGGGCAAATGTGCAGTCTTTGTCAGGGAAGCATATAATAGCTTTAGCCTGTCTTGCATGTGGGTTTGCATTGATTTACAGTGTGTAGCAAGTGCTGTTATCCAGAGGCACTTAGAGTACGAAACCTTTCATGCAGTAATGCAATGTGCACACCCACTAGTGTTAGTAACATAGCACCGCAGAGCGGCACCGTATAAAAACAGTGCTATGGTAAACAGTGTTGCGCAATAGCGCCATATTGAAAGGGAAATTGAGCTACATTCTCTCAGTAAAAGAGCTGTAACGTTGGGGCACTAGTTGTGACAAAGTGGCTGAACGTCAGTGAGCGTTTGGCAGTACTGGGGGAGAGGGGGGCTGCTCTGGGGCTGCTGGACCAAAGATGCAGTCCGTACCCAAACGTGGCCAGCCCACTCCTATATTCTGAGGCTTGTTTTGGTTAATGCTGTGTCCCGCTTTGTGGGATATCCAGCTGGTATTATAATAATAATAATAATAATAATAATTATTATTATTATTATAAATATGTTGATCCATTAATACGTTAGCTCCATGCTATCATGGTTGTGGAGTGTTCTGGTAATACCGCTCTTCGGCTGTGGAGTGCGCTTGTGGAGCGTAGCGCCCTGCGCTAACGGGCAGCGAGCGGGAGAGCGCTCTGCCGGTCACGTGACCGCGGGGAGGGATGAGCGCGGCGCGCTCGGGCGCTCCACGGGCGGACGGCCGAAGGTGGCCTCGGGCGCGCATTACGCTCTCCACCGCGTTCCCCTTTTTTACATCCCTCCATCCACTTCTGCAGATGGTTCTTTTTTTAGCCTTCCGGTTTTTTTTTTTTCCTTCTTTACATCAGAGCTTTCTTTCCAGGGACAAACAACATGTGACAGCACTCGAGAACTCGGGGGAAAAAAAATCAGCTATCGAACACTCAGAGAAAGCGTATAGGTGGACTTTACTGAGCATGCATGCGGTGCTGATTTGCAAAGGTTTGATACGTCCAACCGATCACTTTCCCAGGGTGTCTGTTCATATGTAACAGGACTGTTCTGATGAGCCCTCAGCTTTAGGCATGCTTGATTTACTCAGCGGCATTTCCTCTCTGTACAGCCTGACAGGCCCCGGGTTCCATTAAGAAAAGCTCCACTGGATGGTGCCTGGTTAATTAAGAATTCCCCTCGAGCTCCTGAACGGGCACCCTCAGAGTCCCCCCCCCCCCCCCGGTCCCCGAATCCGGGGTTAGGAAACAGCAGTATGTAGCCTGCCTGACCTTCGACCCCTTATCCCGCGCGCATCTCCGCGTGGCGGGAAAGGCCCGCGGGCGGAAGGCGTCCCTCGTGACCCCGCTGGAAGGAGGGCGACGCACCGACCGCGAACCGCAACAGGAAGTGACTCTTCTGGGGCAGAGGGCGAGAGCGCCGAATGAACTTTAAAAACAGCGATCCCCGAACGAAAGGATGAAACTGAGAAACAGGAACAGTAATGTCACCGGCTCATTATTGCAGCTCCCGAAAGAGTTGCAATCATGCTGACAGAAGTTAAACATTGCTCAGGGACCTATTTGAAATTGTGCCCTCCCATCTTTCTTAGAATGAGAGTGACTAATTGCTCATGTGTGTACAGACTACTGGCACTAAATTGTAAATGGACTTATTGGGGCAAATCAAATACTTTTGTCATAATGTATAATGAAGTTTTCTGTTAAAATGGTTTATTACTATTGCAAGGGGAAAAAAATATTGCATGGAGGAAACTAGCAGATGCAATTAAGACATTAAGACCATCTTGACTGGTTCAGTTTTGCAAGCTAATTGTACCAGATGTTTAAAGAACCTGTTTGACAGTTGGATGCGAGAGCTTCAAATGTTCTTATAGGATAATACATCACAAGAGAATAAAAACACGTTCTCTATCTGAATTTGATTAGTGACTACAAAGCTTGTGGAACACTTGAAGTCGTACAGCTCATGCCTCCACTACATTCTCACTGTTCGTTTTTTCATTTATTTTATTTGTAAAAAAAAAAAATCACTTCATTTTCAATATTTGACTTTTTATATCAATGCTTAACTCAAACCATCCAACGTACAATAGCTCTCCCCTGTTATGTACCTCAGTTTGATAGGAACTTCCTTCATTTTACATTTTTTCATGTACAAAGGCAATTGTTTTATACCCAGATTTGGATAGTTCCAGAAGGCCAAGCCATGTGTCACTTTGCATGCTGGGAAATGTAGTCTGAGGCTTGGCCACCATTCCTCCTATCGATTGGTCAGCTCAGTGGACCATAGCAATCTGTCTCATTCCCTATCACTTTGTGTCCCTGCAGGGAATGGCTTTGTGAACCCGCGGGAGTCCCCAGGGCTTCTGGGCACGCCCAGTGGGAACGGCCTGGGGAAAGGGATGGCCACGAAATCTCCGCCGCCCCCTGGAGTCAACATGGGCATGGGCGGCCGCAAACCAGACCTGCGGGTGGTCATCCCTCCATCCAGCAAGGGCATGATGCCCCCTCTGGTGAGTGTGGGTGAAAACACACTATCGCATTGCAATGCACATACCGACCAGCAGAGTGCGCTCCCACAGAACATAAGTTACATTAAAATACATTTTGGCACAGACACTCTCATCCAGCACAAGCTTACACAGATTTACATTTTTTACAGACAGTCCGTTTATACTGCTGGGTATTTTATTAAGTACCCTGCTCAAAGGCACGACTGCAGCACTCCAGCTAGGAATCAAACACACGCCTCTTGAGTCACAAGCCCAGTTCTCTTTCCTTTACATTACAATACAACGATACAACACAATAAAAATAACATATAACACAACACTGTACGACACGACACGACACAATACAGTACAACACAACACCACGTAACACAAGCTGGATGAAAGTGCTGTACCAGTACAGTAGTACAGCTCCACTACGCTGGACTACCCCGCAATACCGACACCTCAAATAAACTCCGGGAGGAAAATATATACGACAAAAGCGCTGAATGGGATTTAACAAGTGTCCATGAGACGAGTAAAGAAAGGGGCATCCAGGCGCGCACAGCGCTGTCCCCCGGCCCCCGCCTGATCCGGCTCGTCCGAGGGGGGGGGGAGGGGCCACGCGTCGGCAGGCTCCGGCACGGCGACGGCGGTAATCCTTATCTGAGCCGGCCACGGAGCGCAGAATAGCACCGCCGCCGCCCCCGCCACCACCGCCGCGTCTGCACGGCGTAACGCGGCCCGCCGTAAAATCCAGAGTGACACTCGGCGGGCCGCTCCAAATCGCGGCGGGGACGCGAGCGCCGCGGACAGCCGTGGCTCCGAGGCCCAGGTGCTCCCAGCAGCCGATTATTCACGTCCAGAAACCAGGCGGGCCCCCGGCTAATTACCATAATTACAGCCGAGCGCGCTCAGACCAACCGGAGCACCTGAGGCCGCTAATCAAAAACGCTAACGTTAGCGGGAGGGAGGGGGGGAGGGGGGAAATAAAGGGCCCCGAACGCGCTCTTAGGAGGAGTCATGCTGCGCTGCGCTGGGGGGCCCAGCGAGCCGTTTCCCAGGTCGCTCGGCTCGCGGCGGGCTCCTTCAGGTGCGTTGCCATGCCAACCCCCAGAGGCTGCTGGCATTCGTTATCCGGTCGTAGGGAAGGTGGGCGAGAGAGAGAGGTGCGGGACGAGTCCGCGGGCTCGGGGCCCCTGGTCGTGCGCCGTTTCGGGTGCCTGCGTCCCCGTGTGTGGCATATTTCAGCTCATTTACAAAAGCCTAACCGACCAATGAGACTTTCCCACGTAACATTTCACACCAGGCCTTTATAAAGCATCTGATCCACACGCGATTCGAACCTGCAACCCCTCTGATCGAGCCTCCGGCTGTAACTCTGCGTGGATCGGTGTGCGGGGGGCTGAGAGAGCGGAGCGGCGGAAGGCACTGAGCGTGCCCCCGCAGACGAGCCCTGTGATTAGCCTGTAACAGCATTAGATTAATCATGTCTGGCTCTGACAGGGCGAAGGCATTACTAAAAGCACCCAGAGCGCGAGGCGGATAATAACATCCCATAATAATATTCGGCTGCACATGTCACGTCTGCCTCGCGCGCTGCTGGCATTAAGGCTGTCCTGGCGTGGCCCCGGAGGGTCCCCAAATGCCACCCCACCCCCTGCTCATCTTCTGTCACACCAGCAGAGTGCCTGCCCTCTGTAATCTCTCTGTGACTACCCCGGTATCCAGGCAACAGCATTCCTTTGGGTGCTGGGCTGGGGAGGCTCAGGGAAATCACAGCATTGTTACTGTCCTCGTCAATAAGCGCAGTACATTAGCTTCATTATGTCTTCAATTAAAGTAAATGGTGTGTCTGACTGACAGGGACCAAAACCAGCCAAGGGTGTAGATAGGAATTTTGGGCCCCCCTTTTTTAATAAAACAAATTGAATTGTTTTAGCTGTGGGCCCCTATAACCGTCACCGCCTATCGCCCCACTAGCGACGGCCCTGACACCAGCGGAGGCTTTTGATTAGACTGTTAAATGTGCAAGGCTAAATGCTCAATTCTGAGGATACGGCTAAGTACTTCTCATTACATACACTCATAGAACAAACACTCAGGCTGGTTACCGTACACACACAAGGCAACAAAACATTACATTACAGGCATTTAGCAGACGCTCTTCTCCAGAGCGACTTACACAACTTTTACACAGCATTTACATTGCATCCATTTATACAGCTGGATATGTACTGAAGCAATGCAGGTTAAGTACCTTGCTCAAAGGTACAACAGCAGTGTCCTACCCAGGAATAGAACCTGTGACCCTTAGGTTACAAGACCAGTTCCTTACCCATTACACTACACTGCCGCCCACGTATACCCCGGGTCCTGGTTACCACAGGCTTTTAGGGGCCAGTTAAAATGGAGGGTTTAGGTGAAGGGCGTCCTAGTTTAGGAAGGAGAGTCCTGACCCTGGCGTGTTTCTCTTCGTGTCTCCGGTGGAGGGCAGCTGCCGGAGGAGGACATGGAGCTGGTGAGTGGAGGGAGAGGGCGCAGTGCGTCGCTGAGTGGTGTGTGCGGGGCATGCGCTGGAGCCTGTGGTGGAATAGGGGTGCGGAACGGGCCTGTGCGCCGTGCTGTGTGTGTGTTCCGATCTGCACGTCGAACCGACTGCCGGTGACTCCATTCCCAGCCGGCCCCCGGCTCCGTCGCTGGTTTTACCGCCCGTCTGGTCGTGCATGCGGCGCTGTAGACGTACCTCCCCCCCCCCAAGGGGGACAGGACATGGCTGCCATCCCCTGCCTCAAGGCACAGCTTTGGCGTCTTTGGCAACATCAGATCCGTGTTTACTTTGAACTAGGACAGAACCGTGCTCGGTTCCCCAACGAACCCGCCGGTCCGGAGTGGTCAGGAACCGCGGTTCTTCCATTAGCATCGTGGATATGTTCCGTGTGAAATAAATATATGATGAAAATGGACACTGATCACAGCAGGGATTTTTTTACCACTTCACAGCAGGCTGACTATCTATGAAGACTGGAATGAATTCGCTCGTGGATTCCCCTAAAAATGCACATTAATTAGCCTGCGTGTTGCCAGAAGCGTGGGGAGGGAGAGTGAGACCGGGAACCCCCAGAGTGGGCGGAGCATCCGTTCTGTCAGTCACCCTCTAGCGTGAGCCAATCAAAAGGCATTGCTCTCCGTAGCAGTGCATTACCAGTGGTGTGTGAAGCTGGAGACAGAAAGTCAAAGATGATCTCATTTTCTGGAACACGTGTGAAACTTAGCAAAGATAGCATCTCTTGCACGCACTTGCGTGTCTATATGTGAACTCCCAGGACAGCATATTTTATGATGGCATAAACCGCGAAGATCCTCAAAAACAACCACGCAAGTTTTGTTTCTTCTTTTTGTTTCCTTTTTTTGCTGTTGTATGTTTTGCTTTTTTTTGTGTGAAGCAGATGATTTCATCCAGGGTGATGTCATCCTCAGAGAGGCCAGGCTGAATGATTTCATCTGACTGCGTATGAGAGTGAATCCACTGGGGGGCGCTCTGTGCCTCGTCTCAGTTCGGTGCGAGTTTGAACAGCCCTTACACTGCAGGCCGACCAGAGCCTGCATAAGCTTTGACTCCTCTTAGAGGACTGATTCGATTCATCGTCCGATTCGATTCATCTTCACTTTACAAACCAGGTCTGATAAAATGAGTCAAAACTTCAGATTCAGGTCTGATCAGATTCATCTGAACTTCTTAATCAGTTGATCCCATGGGCCTGAACTTGAGTCAGTGCCAAACAGATTCATTTTGCCACACGAAAGATGGACCGAGGTCATACACATTTGTCTGTACATTCAGACAGAAAACATTGATTCTGCTCGCTACTCCAATGTGCTGGTATACTGTATTATTAGTTCAGGTCTTTTGTTAGATGTTGCTTTTATTCAGAAAGCGTGTTTTGTCCAGGTCACTGTAGCTCTGCATGTCAGAGCTGCGCTTCCTGTGTTGTGCTAACTGGCGGTGCTGGATGGCAGTGAGCACTGCGCGCGTGGCTGGCTCAGAGCTAATGCTGGGCGGGTCGGGGCAATGCGGGCGCTGCACTGGTGGCTGCATCCTTGCGGCTGCATGTCTGGCGCTGCCTCGTGCTGCACTTCTCTGCGGAATGTTCTGGTGCTGGTGAATTCTGGGATTGCTCTGCTTTGCGTGCGGTTCAGAAGCCCGTGTCTGTCCAGAAGCTTTCAGGAGCCTGTGTCTGTCCAGAAGCTTCGCACGGCTCGTCTCCGTCCTGTTTTTTTCTGTCGTTAAAAACGGCCGTAAATAATGGCGGAGGGAAAGGGATGGACGGAGCGAAACAGAGACTGAGAGAGGGCGAGAGAAACAGACAGAACCCTGCTTTCCAACTTTTCTTCAGAGACTTCTTTTGACTTCTCGGCTCTTTGTCATTTTTGTTTGTTGTTTTTGTCCTGTATGGTTTCGCCCAGTGCGTTCCGTGCCTGTTCATGAGCCAGAAAAATAATTCAAAACGGTGAGGTTAAGAAGCTGATATCTCCACAGCACATCCCTCTATTGTCTGCAGCAAAACCAAACCGAGGTCTCCTCATTCTTCAGCCTATCCGAGTGTGGAAAGTGGATTTAAACAATCCATATTAAATTATGTTTATTGTCCCATTATAATCTGAGCGCAGGAATTTGCTTTTTAGCCCGCCGTTTAATGGGGGAAGTCATTAACATATGAAAACATTTTTTCAGAGAGGATAAGAACACTTTGTTCGCGCGTACCAGACTTTGCGGACTGTGCTGACGCTCAGCGAGTGAAAGCTGAATGACTTCTGAAGCTTTGGCGCCTCTTAGTGGTAAAGGGAAGAACTGCAACAGAAATGTTGCATCGGAACAGTTAGGGTCAGTCTTATCCTCACCACAGGGAAACAGTCAGTATTTCTGAATTTAGTTTGAATAGGCAGGCAAGTGAAGTGGTAAATGTTATTCAGTGAAGTGAACCTGGGGTGGAAAGTCGATGTTGGGTCACTTGGCTGACATGTAAGAATGGGAAAAACATACATTGTTGTAGTAGATCCATGTGCAGATGGTCACACAACACCAGTACCCACAGTTTCTCCCAGCAGTGCCCTGTAAGTCTGTCAGTACTGCAGTGTGTGTTCAGTGACTCTGTATCCATTTTATTGTTTTTGTAGAACGTCCAAAGGATCAGCAGCAGCCAGGCTGCGCAGTCATTGGCCACCCCGGTGGTGTCGGTCACCACGCCTAGCCTGGCTCCACAAGGACTGGTGTACTCAGCCATGCCCACTGCCTACAACACAGGTAACCCCTCTGGCCACACCCACATCACTGGTAACCCCTCTGGCCACACCCACCTCACTGGTAACCCCTCTGGCCACACCCACCTCACTGGTAACCCCTCTGGCCACACCCACCTCACTGGTAACCCCTCTGGCCACACCCACATCACTGGTAACCCCTCTGGCCACGCCCACATCACTGGTAACCCCTCTGGCCACACCCACATCACTGGTAACCCCTCTGGCCACACCCACCTCACTGGTAACCCCTCTGGCCACACCTATGGACTACAGGGCAGCTAATCCCCCTCCCTCAGCCACTCCCACTGCCTGCAACGCAGGCAACATCTTGCCATACCCGTTTTCTACAATACAGGTAACGCCCCTCTACTGGTTAGTAAGGACAGCTCCCTCTGCTGGCTGTTTTTCAGATTACTGCCTGAGCAGTGCGGAGCTCTCCTCCCTGCAGGGGTTCTGCTCCTCCGGAGGCCTTTCTGTGGGCTCGGCATCGGCATGGCAACAGCACCAGCTGGGCCAGATCAGCCTGGGCTCCATGGCGTGAGTATATCCCTCCGGCGCCCCCTTCAGGCACTCATCAGTATGATATGGTGTAATAGAACTTGTAGTTAACACAATGAAAGTGCACTTGAACAGATAAAAAATGAACTAAAAAGAACAATAATAGTAAGAAAAAAATAATAGTAAGTGGTTTCTAAATGTCAATAATATGCACTGCCAGTAACAATTACATTCTTTCTCTTTCTCCTTTATCTATTTCTCTCTGTCTCTCTCTCTCACACTCACACACATGCACACGCGCACACACACACACGCACTCACACTTTTATTCACACACACACACACACACACACACAAACAGTGGGGGCTGCCACATACCTCAGGGTTCCAACATCTCGATCAACACCAACCAGAACGTCAGCATCAAGTCGGAGCCCATCTCCCCGCCGCGGGAGCGCATGACCCCGTCCGGCTTCCCCCCGCACCACCAGTCCCACGGCCACCCGGGCCGGCAGGAGGTGGGCCGCTCCCCGGCCGACAGCCTGAGCTCGTCCTGCAGCTCGTACGACGGCAGCGACCGGGAGGACCACCGAGCCGACTTCCACTCCCCGCTGGGCCTGGTCCGGCCCGGCGGGGGCGGGGCCGAGGACCGCCAGAGCCCGTCCGTCAAGCGCATGCGCATGGACGCCTGGGTCACATAGTCGCCCGGGCGACCGCCCGTCGCCAGCTACGTCCGGCATGTTTAGGGCTGGGGGAGGCAGGGCGGGGGCAGGGCGGGAGGGGGGTACGGCGCTCCCTTTCATTATATTATTGTTACGTTATTTAACTTTATTTCATTTTGTAAGTATAAGAACGGCAGCGGAATTCAAAACGAAACACGTGCTGACATATCAAGAAATAATATCTATGTTTCACACATAAAAGGCAAGCAGTCAACCAGTAGGGTGAAAGTAGGTGTACTCGGATTAATGTCTGTCAGGTACTTGATGCAAATTGGTTCTTGTTTTTCAGGATTCCCAAATAATTGAAAAGAGATTCACAAGAAAGAAACATTGTAGACGCTATCATAGTCACTAGCAATTCACCTTGACCTGCATATTCTTGTTTTTTTTTCTTTTTCCTGGGCCTGAAGTGGGGCTCCTAATTTGCAATCTGGTGACCTCACTCCCCTGTACATTATCGTATAAGTTTTCAAGCACAGATCTGACCTTGTCGTTACGTTGTGGAGCTTGACAGATGGTGTAGATTAGATGTGCTGTAGGAAGAAGCAATACTGCAGGCGGGAAGAAGCCATGACTTCCTGTTTGCTCAGGGTGGGTGTGGGGGGGAGCTAAACAGTATGAGTGAGCGAATGGGAGTTCGCTACAGAAGGTAATGTCACCTGCCTTGAGCTAAGAGAGCATAGTCAGCTCCCTTAACTTCAGGCCTGAGTCATTAGCCCTTGAAGCTAATTCTGTTCCTCTGTTAGGGACCTGGGTCTTTAGCCCTTGAAGCTAATTCTGTTCCTCTGTTAGGGACCTGGGTCTTTAGCCCTTGAAGCTAATTCTGTTCCTCTGTTAGGAACCTGGGTCTTTAGCCATAGAAGCTAATTCTGTTCCTCTATTAGGAACCTGGGTCTTTAGCCATAGAAGCTAATTCTGTTCCTCTGTTAGGGACCTAGGTCTTTAGCCATAGAAGCTAATTCTGTTCCTCTGTTAGGGACCTAGGTCTTTAGCCATAGAAGCTAATTCTGTTCCTCTGTTGGGAACCTGGGTCTTTAGCCTGGGGAAGCTAATTGCATTGCTTTGGTTAGGGAGCTGGGTTCTTAGCCCACAGGTGAGTTACCTTCATCATGGGAGCCCTCTTACCTTTGTGGTTAAGAGAAATGGTAACATCCGATGTGGTCAGTATATTTTTCTTTTTATTTATGATAATTATTTAAAAAATTTATAATTGGAAAATATTACTGAAATGGGGGTTAGTCTCTGCCCATTACATAGTTAAATGTACATTTCAAATAAAAGGAGGCGTCTCCTTTTCATCAGTTGTATAAAATGCTGAATAGCTTCACCCACCCTGAGCAGGTCCATATTTATGGAAGCCAAAGTTGTATGTTTGATTGTTTGTACTGTTTAAATGCAGGTTTTCGTCATTTCTTTCCAAATGTTTATGTCAGTTTTTTCTCCTGTTGCTTTGTTGAAACTATAAAATGACATGCAAGCAAGACCTTGAAACAATAACTAAAGCCATGAGCACCTGGTGTTCTGTTTGTAAATTAAAATTTGAGCCAAACTTTTTGTTTTGTATATAGCAACTTTAATATATGTATCACCTTTGGTGTAAGTACTTATGTATTGTACCATCGCCAGATTTAAGAAAGAAAAAGTATATTTTTGTGGATTGCCGCCAGCTAACAAGGCGAGGTCCTTAAGTAGAGTATTCACTGGTTAATATTGACTATTTTGTTAAATATGCTGTAATTTCTTCAGAATGGAACTATCATTAAGAAAAAAATGTTTTCCAGGGGTCAGATTATTGTTTGCACGCCCTTTAAGGGTGATGATGATTTTCTGTCCTTGAAAAATAGTGAAAAATGTGCTGTTTAGGTTAAGCTTCACTGTATCATTTTGTGAAAGACTGTCATGATGTTTGGGGGAAAATGTGCTTCCTGTTGAAACAGGAAGCCTGTCTTGAAGTTCCTTCGTGACTGGCCAGCGGCTGCTGAACGCTGAATTTTACTTTCTGTACCCAAGGTCACTTACATCAGTTGGAGTAGCTGGCTATTTTTATTACCTCTGCCCAGTCCAAAAAAAATAACAAAACAAAAAAATGCTCCTACCCCTATATTTTCTCTACAGAACAATTGAAAGCTGATATCGTATTATAAAATACTGAAACAAAAAAAAAGATATTTTATCAAAAAAATGACTCCCCGTTTAAATAAACACAGTGTGCAAGCTGTTTCTTAGTAGCAGTTCCCATTTGCCGGAATATCTAGAGTGGCTGATTGTCAGGGCTGTGTGAAAATGAATCCGCAGTCTCTCGTCTCCACCGTACCCTCATTTAAAGGTGGGAAACGCGATGAATCCCACAGGACAGGACATACTTTACTAGACACGCCCGATGGCATGAAACAGGAAAGGAAGGTTCTCCCCGCTCTCTGCTGCTTTTCTGAGCACGCTCTGTCTACCCTCCTGACCCTTTTTCTGTGTCCCACTGCAGATTTCAGCAGCTGCAAACAGAAAACAAAAAAAAAAAAAAAAAAAGAGGAACCATCGAATTGGCGTGACTAGATTGTGCATGACTTTGACATGAAACTTTCCCTTCAAAGAGGAGTTGCCCTTTGCATTTGCTGTCTATTTCCTTGTGTGTCGCTAGCCATGGGCCCAAACCCCCCACCTCCCCCACTCCCAGTGTCCCCCCACCTCTTAAATCACTGCAGCTGAAGGACGAGCCGCTAAAATCTATGCACTGCCCCAGACTGGCCACAATCAGGAAAAGCATCACAACTGCACGCATGCAGCACAACGCAGCAAGCTTTTGCATGCATGCAACACACACACACACATACACTTTATAGTGTATGAACACAATCAATTATATGACTGTTAACCCCACGCCCTTAAGCACTTAACTTGACTGAGGTGGTGTACATTCAGTCACGAAAGAGCACAGAAGGTAATGAGGGCATCAGTGAGTTTGAGAGAGGTCATGCCTCCATTCTAAGTTAGGACCCTGAATTGCTGAAATACCAAGCAAAGGTGACACGCATACTTGAATATCTTTCTCTTTGACTGCTTGTTGTATGGAGCCCTTACAATTTTCCTCCTAAGACTCAGTGACTCGGAGATGTTTGTCCTCACAATCAAATCATTTAGGACATAATTAGACATTTGCATTGTTAGAATCCAATGCCTTCAGTGTTTCTGAGCAATAATTAAGAACGTGAGAACAGTAACAATATTGATAATCAAAGAGCAAATGCGACACGGAAATGCATGCTCACTGGACTCCTGATACATGCACGCACACACACACACACGCACATTGCTCTTAACTGGAGTCGGGGACCCGCTTTTGTTTTCTGTTTTAGGTGTACGTACACAGATGTTTTATTTCAAAGAATTGTGGGTATTATCACAGCATACGCGTTGATCCTCTTACACCTACATTCAGTCTGCTGACCCTAACCTGACCCTGAAACCCCCCCAAGAATCAGTGGGGACTCCTGCCTCTGCCACCCTACCCCTGGCACACCCCACCCGCTCACCCCTCAATGCATCGTTATGCACACAAGAAATACATAGTAAATCTAAAGAAAACCTGTACACTGATATTCGCTCCTATGGTCTGTCTGCTATTTCACAAACTGTTTGAATGTGATAGAAGGGATATGTGGAAACAAACATTATGTAAACAAAGCGACAACAAACAAACAAACGGAAAAAAAAAACTTTGTAGAAAACTTTCACTTTGCTGTGCAAGAGCGCACCGCTTTGCGTTATGGCTTTTATAAACGGATTGATGTATTTGGTAATTGTTTGTAGTTGATAGTTCACTCGAGAAGCTGTTTACGGTTTGGAATGCTCCGACCGTTTGGCGGCACAAGCTGGACTTTGTTGCCATGGAGATGAAACAAACTGTTTAGAAAACGAAAGAGAGAATTCCAAGTTAAATCTGAATTTTAATTTCCCTGAATGTGTCATTTTTTTTCTCTCTGTTATACAATAAATATTCTAGTGAACTTTTTATCGAATGACTAAGATATTATGCTAGAGATTGTTGTAAAAATTTGTATTCTGCATTCACTAAAGTAAAGATATTGGCTTTTACTGTCTATTTCCAGACTCTGTGTTATATTCATTGCAAAATATGATTAAAACCATTGGATCTTCTCTGAAGTAATGTTAAGCAGTTTATCTACATTTTACCATATATCTGCCAGAAGCTTAAAATTATTTACAGAAAAAGTCGATAATTTATTCACATTACAGTACTACTTCATTGTTTTCATGCACACAAAATTAACATTTTCTGTACAAGGATTAAAAAAATTATATTTAACATTTCTCTGGCATTTACCTTCTCTAAAACCCATGCTGAAAAATGCAAGAAAAATAGGAAAATGATGTTTATTCAATCAGTCTTATTAAACACATGCATATGCTTTGATTTTCTACATCTAAGCACACATGGATTTCACGTGGAAGTGTCCTCAAAACAGCATAATTATGCCAAACTTCGCCAATATCACTAAAATGTGAACACAGGCAATGGTTTGTCAATAGAGGCCATTGTCAGGTGCCAAGCCTGGGAGTCGTTAATATCACTGAGAGGTTTCAACATTTATTTTATAATTATTTACTTGTGCTCAATATAAGCATTTGAAGTAGTCTATTTGTACCCCTAGCTGAAAAGGTCTGTGCTAATTAGATTGGCTGTGCACATACATTTTATCTCCAAGTGAAGGATAGCCTGCAACGTATGGCATCAGCCATCAGTGTTTAATATGTGGATCTGGCAGTGCAGAGGTCGACTGACCTGCGCAAGCACACATGCACACAGACCCTGCAAACCCCTCAGCGGTGTCCTGCTTCTAACTCACGGTTCTTTGTGGACATCACGGTGGTGTCTTAATCAGTTGATTCAAGTTCAGTTAATATACCCACGACATAAACTCAACCAATGTCCTTAACAGGCAGATTCAGTGCTGCTGCATGATAAAATACAGTACACAATAACAAACCTAGCAACCCCCGGCTGCCAGGGAGTCCTTTAATTTTTCTACTAATTTGAGGAGGCGACTGCCAAATCAAATCCTGCTTAGGGCCGCTCGAAGGCTCGGGCCAGCACTGATGTAAGGCCTACATCGTATTACCAGAAGGTGGCACCAGAGAATGTGCTATACTCTACATGGGTTAAAACCCACCAAGTAGGCTAATAATGTTTTAAGCAGTCGATTTACAAATATAAATGACATAAAACCAAATTCAGACTTCCAGTGGCTTTTTTGGTTAAATTGAGTGATCCAATGTGTCACAATGCAATTTAAAAGGTGGCCGACAAATTGTGTCAAATAAATACAAATGTAACAAAATCTGTAGGTTGCAGTTTTTTAAATTCTGAAAACTGCGCAGTTTCCAAGATTATGATGTGCTGTTCGGTCGCTTTGTAAATAACACATTTTTGTGGTTAACGTTCGTGCTGAAATAACTGTGAGGGAATTATCTTAGACTAATTTAAATCTTAGCAACGTCATCGTCAGTGAATTGGGTGATTTCGTGTCGTCCAAAACTGGTTCCACTGGAGTCTCTCTCCTTTAATTAAGCCGTTGCTCAACAAATTGACTTACCAGTCCTCGTTGCGCAAGTGTGGACAGATGTTCGCAAATTCGGTTGATTCACTTTCCCCTCATGTCTTTTCTCGGAATTAATGGTCGTTGAACATGATCGTGCCAACGGGAAAGAGGTAATGTCTTTCATGATTTTAAAAACAAAGCACTGGTGTTTGCGGGAAAGATTTTAGCGGACAGCGTTGTGTGTTTGATTCACCTGTGCAGGTGTGTTTCTGTGCTTCGTACCTGGGAAATATTCTAGTTTTCACTAACAGGGAGCGAATTCCAAAACCACGAATATAATCCAAGATCTGACCTCTCCAAACTATTATTTGCCCCGTTTTAAAGAAGTTAGGTTCCGATTCCGCTCATACATTTTCTAGTAGCTATTTACAATAACACAAATGGAAAACCAAGAGCGGATGGATCTTACCACTGGGGGCTAACTTCTGCTGTTTACTCAGGTACTGTTTGTTGTTGAGAAGTTGGTCGTTATAAGGGATTTGTTCATTGTTTCCACTGACTTAACACAGTCATCTTTGCATTGATCAGCATTGATCCTGAAGTTATTTTTTTCTTCTTATTTTAAACCTACGTTAAGAAATATAGAATTTACGTTTAATAGTCCTTTTTTATCGTCCAAAGCATTCTCGGTCTTTTCAATATTTGAAATATCCTTCAGACAACAGCAAAATTGTATATTATAAACTTCCAGCAATACTTATATTAAAATAATTTCATACTTTTGAAACTACCATACCAGTATGATTGTAAGCAACATTTTGGTCATTAATGTGTTTTATTTGTAATGCTCATGGATTTGTAGGATTTTTTGAATTTTCTGGTATCTGGAGGTAAGGTATTTCAAATAATTATTTATTCAGGTCTGGTTCAGATAAGGCTGATGATCACAGTCAAAGCTGTTTTGTTTTTTTGTGTTGAGAGGTGTTCCCTCACAAGGCTAGGTGGAGGTCCGTGTGCGTGTGTGCGTTTTGTGTACGTGTGCGAGAGAGAGAAAGAAAAAGAAAGAGCAACAGAGTTAGTGTGAGAAGGTGACTGTCTTCTGGAAACCAAGAACCAGTACCCTTCACACAACAACACTGTGGTTGCATTTTAGCCCATACTGGCATATGCCTGGTGGCTTAGTGGTTAGAGAACCGGGCTTGGAACCAGAGGACTGTTGCTTTGAATTCAAGGTGTGACACCGCTAACAGTGCGACATTGCCTTTCGCAAGTATCAGCTGTCTGAGCATGCTCCAGGTTGAATGAAATCGGTGTTATTGTTGAATCAGTGTGTCTTGAATCATGGAATCCTCAAGGTAAACAGAGAATGCAACTTAACAGGAAAAACTATTTTGGACTGTGTGAGAAGAGGCATCTCTGCTAAGTAATCCCATTCCTCTTTTCAATTGTGAAATGGTTCAAATTTCCTTTGAACAGGTTAAGCAGTATGTGAAAGTATTCGTCTGAGCTGGTCTGACAGGAGATGAGTGAGTTGTCCTGTATTCAGGAAGAGGTGTAAAAAGCATGTCAAGCCAGACAAGGCCTTGTTAATAATAACCAGCTAAACGGTGGCTGAACTCAGCAGACTGAGCCACACTGTTGTGTTTTTCATTACAAACGAAACAAACCAGACAAAATGTTGTTTGCTTTAAGGAAGCACGCAATTGATTTTGTTGCTCTGGATGAATTTACAAGTGAAATGTAGGCTGAAACAGCTAACAGGAAGAAGACGTATTTTCTGTGGGGATGACTGGCTTGGTGAGTAGGATGCCATTGTGGTGGATCAGATATGAGCATGAACTGGCATCTCGTATTCCTTCTGTCTGTCTGATTGACAGTAATGTTTAGGCTGTCTTTTATTTGGCAGGCATCCATAAAAACTGTTTCAGATGAACAAACGCAAAGTGTAGGGTAATGGATAAAGTTTTGTACCGACAAATAAAAAAGGCATTTGACATTCCCTGGAGATAAACATTTTCAGAATTTGTGTCTGCGTTTAATGGTGTTTGCTTTGTATCCAACTCTTTAGAGTATGCATTTGTGTAGTTGAACCTACAGGTGGATGATGTGTTTCTTTGTCGTGATGCTGGTTGTGTTGAAAGAATGGTCAAGAATGGAAAAAGCACCGAGCAGTTTGTTCTTCTCGCATCTAGTTTGGTGACATTTTTGTTTTTGAGTTTTTGAGTATCGAGTTTTTGTGCTCTGGAAAACTTTCAGGCTTGTTGTAAAATTGTAACAACACTGTACAATTATACATTCCAATTTCCAAACTAAAGTTCCAATGAGAAATGAACAATTTGTAATGTATTTTTTTAATTAAAAGGTTAAGTCACATGTACAGTAGCCTACAGTATGTAGTTTACAAGTACACCCATGTGGTCTCCCACGCTGAAGCAATCAGATGTTCATGTACCATTTACATTTTTCCATTCATAACGCCCATCACAAATTTGATTAATGCATTCAAATGGGCCAACACAACATGTGTGGGTGCAGATGTGATAAATCAGCTGGAGGCTGCTGTGAGGACTGTGCAGTTGTTTGAGTAACCCAGGTAAACTAGGTATGTGTGATGTAATGCTACTTCAGAAACCATAAGAACAGGGGTTGTTGGGGATTGTATGAAGACTTTTGTTTGTGTGTGACTGTACTATGAGTCCAGTAGGGATTCTGTTAGAGTTGAAAATACTCTATCAGATTTAATTTTGCGCTGAACCTTTTTATATGTAACAGTACAGGCTTTGACTCTTTCCCCCCCCAGGCCTTTCAGTCAACAACGATTTCTTACCTGTTGAACAGTTTATTTTCCTTCCTACAACTACAGATTTATTTATTTATTTATTTTTGTAACATTCAGGTCTGGTGTAAAACCAGCCTTTGACATTTCAGTCAATGTAAAACAGTGAATGGCTGGATGAAGAGTATTTGTTTATTTATTTATTTCCATCCATTATCTAGAGTGTATACCTGCTTATCCTGGTCAGGGTCGCTGGAGCCTATCTCAGCGTGCATTTGGCGAGGGGCAGGGATATTTGTTTTGTTATTTATTAATTCATTCATTTATCTATTTATATATCTTGCTTGAGCAGAAAGGCTTTAAAGCCACACACAAGCCACAATTTCATGTTTTAGCAAACTTCATGTTTTATATGGAGCATTTTTGCATACTTTTTAAGAAATTCTGTATTGCTTTAAAATTTTAATTAAGTCCTGAGTATATTTGACCCCGGCTAGCATTACCACTGGTGCTAATAATTAAGTAAACAGAACAGGTTAGTTATCCTATTGGCATCAGCTATTGTTTTTGTAGTTACGTTACAGATTGTAATCCACCGGTAATTCAGTTTATACAATCATTGGCCTAGTTATTCGCAGGATTTACTTATGCGAATTAAAATGGTTTTGCAAGAGAGAAGAGCTGCGAGAGGTTTACGATTTTGGAGTTTTTTAGCTGCAGCTGCCCAAACAGTCACGCTCACGCAGCTCGTGCTTTGCGGAGGGCGGGGCGCGCCACGACACGCGGAAGCTCGCCTCGCTTAACTGAGCATTTGACTAGCATTCGAAATTGACAGCTGACCAGAGTAAATTTTTTTTAACCGTACCTCCTATCCTCGTGTTTCATCACCAGCCTGCCTCATTTTTCTTGGCTCTTGTCGCCGAAATAGGACGCAGCGCTATTACCCCTTCATTGTTTCATTGTTGATTCTTTCGTTTTCTGGTGATGATGTCACGAGAATGAGCTTTATTCACTGTTTCAATTTATACAGTGCGATTGTGGTAGATGCAGCGTATCTGAAGCACTTAATTCAATAACTGCAGATCTGCATAGTCTGGGAGTGTGTAATCTGTACTGAAGCTGGCCCAAACACTATACCCTAAAATAGTAAGTCATGGTGGATGTGTATAAAAATCAGTGATTTCTGCTCTCGTCTGATGTATCACAATCATGACACATACTGTCAGTGGCCTGCAGATATCCCCACACGAACTCGTTTTTAGCCTCCCCATAAAAATGCACCTCCATAAAATGGATAACCAACATCCAATACAGACAGGCTACAGTGAAGTTGGTATATTGCATGTTTGGAGATGGAATCATGTTTAATTTGGACTGTGAACATATACTGTGGGTCTATTTTAGACATGTATTTAGCAATTGATAGGTAAATCATAAAAGGTTATTTTATTTTAAAGTCTTACACATTCAGATTAGGAAATTTGGAAATATAAACATATTCTTATAAGAGAGAGTTTTCTTCCCCATTTTTCTGAGGTTCCCCTGGGCCTCCATTGTGGACACTCGGTTTGGGAACCCATAGCCTCTGGCACACTGACGCCAACAGGTTCAGCGATGGCATAGCTAAAGAGAAAGCGTTTGGAAAAATCAGGCTGCCTGGCCCATCACTACGACTGCTAACTTTCCCTTTTTTCTCCCCTGGTCCTGCAGCTCTCTGTAGGAGACGAGTAAAAAAGGGCTTCGGACCGCACCCACACCTACACCTCTCCGCTTCAGCTCCGCCTCCAGCCTCCAAGTCCCCCCCCCCACCTCTCCGCTTCAGCTCCGCCTCCAGCCTCCAAGTCCGCCACCCCCCCCCCCACCTCCCTCCGCGCCATGGAGCCCAAGAAGACCACGGTGTGGGGAAACCTGCGGCAGAAAGCCAAGCCGCTGTTCCGGAACATGAGGAAGGGGAAGCTGAACGGCCGAGGCCTGGGGAAGAAGCAGCCCCTGAGCCACCGGCTCAGCATGTCCGTCCCCGATCTCCGGTGCACCGAGGACCCGCCCGCCGACGTGCCCGGCGCCTTCTTTCTCCTCGACGACGACGACGACGACGACGACGTCGACGGCGGCCTGTCCTTGAGCGGCTCCTCCTGCACCTCGGCCCCCGGAGCCGCCGAGAGAGTTCCCGCGCCGACCGCGGCGAAGAACGGGGAGACGGCGCCAGCGAAGAGAGAGGTTTTAGCCGAAGGGAGGAGGCCTGCGGACAGGCGGACTCCGCCCACAGAGAGACTGACCGTCGACAAACCGGCCGCGCCCACAGAAAAGGCGACCGCGCCCACGGGCAGGCCGCACAAGCCTGTGCAAAGACTGGTCATCCGAGCGGATAAGCGGATCGTGCCGGCAGAGAGCCTGACCGATACCACCGACAGCCTGACCGTGGCCTCAGAGAGAGCGACCGTGCCTGCAGAGACCGTGACCGCGCCAGCAGAGACGGCGACCGTGCCGGATGAAAGGGTGACCGTGCCTGCGGACAGGGTTACCGCACTTTCCGAAACCATGACCGGGACTTCAGAAGGAACAGATGAGCCCACGGGCAAACTGACCGTGCCGGCAGAGAGAGCAGCCCCGTCAGCTGAAAGAGTGACCGCACCCGTGGAGACGGCGACCGCGGCGTCAGAAAGACCGAACGAGGCCACTGACGAACTGACCGTGCCCGTGGAAAGAGTGGCCTCGCCCGTGGAAAAAGTGACCTCGCCCGTGGAAAAGTTGACCATGTTCTCAGAAGGAACAAACGAGCCCGCTGACAAACTGACCGCGCCGGCTGCGACCGTGACCGTGACCGCGCCAGCCGAAAAGCCGACCGCGCACACCGACAGGCTGTCCGCGCTGCAGCAAAAGCTGGCCGGGCTGGCGCACCGCGTCCGCGCCGACCGCCAGCCCCGGGCGCCCGCCAGCGCCAGCGCCAACCCCAGCCCCAGCCCCTCCCCTCGGCCCAAACGGATCTACTCCTTCGGCGACGCGGAGCCCGAGCTCTGGAGGCGGAAGGAGCCGAGCGGCGCGGAGCTCCTTGCCACTCAGCTGGAGGAGGCCGAAATGGACTCCTCAGAGGACAGCAACGAGGTCAGAGCTCCGGCCTTCTGATAGGTTCTGTTAGAAGCAGTGGAAAATGCCCACATTTAAAAACGATAGCAGCGGTATAACATTTCACTCGCACAAAAAGTTAAAATAAAACATTAATAATTGACTAATCATGGTCTTCAATCAAGACCTTAGGTAGAATCAGGTGTCTTAGTGCTGGGGTAAAACGAAAACTTGCAGGTACACTGGCTCTTTTTGATTAAGAATGGACAACCCTGCTATGCATGGATGCATTCTTCTTTTCACTGCAGCGGTAGTCAATCCTGGTCCTGGAGAGCCACATAGCCTACTGGTTTTTGTTTTGTTCTTCAGGTCAGTGACCGATTCGGACCCAAGAAACCAGGTTACCTGAGTTAACTGCTTTAATTGATCAGTTGCTGTGCTACGTGTGTTCTGAGTTACAACAAAAGCCGGCAGACCCCGTGGGTCTCTACGATCATAGCATTTAGACTTCCATCCATGTTCTCTTTCCTTCCCGACTCCTGACTCTCCCCGTATTAGACCAACTAATTGTTTTTATGTATTTCTCAATTAGAAACTCAGTTGCGCGATTAGCCACTTGACTGTGCTGTTTGAGTTTCTATGGGGACCCCTGGCAGATAAGCATTGAAATGAAATCCCTGCAGGTCACATGGTGGAGACAAACCGGTGGCGCTAGTTATGATTGAAGATGAGTTGCACTGGTCTCTTCTTTGTATCAACCCTTTCCCTGATATATGTGCTGAACATGCTAAAAACAGGTGCTCTGTGCTCAACACAGGCTGATAATAGCTCCTGGCAACCACACTCAAACCTTTATCTCACCTTATTTCCACCTTTCATTACCTGTGCTACAATGCTGATGTACTTATTATTGCAGTGCATTGCCTATGGGTTTAGCTCACTCCCTCCGCTTCAGTACCTGTAGTACCTATTACCTGTAGCATCTTATTACTGCTCTTAGTTATGGCTGTGAAAAATACAAATAGGGGGGGAAAAAACATCAAAAATGGCCAGTTAATTTTGGCAGGGCTGCCACCCTCCCACTGGGTTTTGATAGATGACACTCTGAGGTAGTTTGTGGTAGTAATGAATGTAATTAATAAATAAATACATATTGATAAATCACTGGGGTGAATCCACTTAGGGATTATACACCCATTATATCACGAGAGGACACACTGCTATCTTGTAAAAATGAAAATGTTGAACGGGCCACAGGGCAATTTATTTTCTGCTATAATTTCACTAGACTATTTCCCAATATGGAGACAAAGTTTTTCACTTTGAATTCACTTTGAATGGGCCTGTGCTTTTGTTGAGATGGTAAGTTTGTTAAGAAATATTGGTCTGGTCCGAGGCTCAGTGATTCCTTGTTTAGTCATTATCGTTCCCGATCCATTATTTTGCATAAGATTAAAATTAATCTCAGGTGACACTACGGGCAAGTTTCCAATTGTTGTTATCGAAACAGAACTTGCTCAGCTGCAAAAATAGGTGTGAGCAAAACCAGCCTTTGACTTTATTTTGTAGAGATAAGTTGCCACCAAGAGCCATTTGGAGAACAAGAGACTGTTCTGTGTCAACTGAGACTTTCAAGATGAAACTGGCATGGCCATCGCTCAAAAATATGTGATCTGATCTCGTCATGAAACGTCATGTGACATGTTATTGTACTTGTGAACTGTGCTAGCTAACTATTCAGGCAGAGTTTCACGGTGACCTGATTTTGATCAGTTGGATTTCTCAACTGTGTGCTCAGTTACCTATCATGTGATTCACACGTGCTGATGTATCATCGTTGGCTCACATTGAATATAAGGAGCTTCCCTGCGCTCTTCAAAGTAAAAGCTGGATTTAAAGGAGCGGAACCTGTTTTGTGCATGGGAGTGTTTGTCCATGTACTGTATGCATGTGTTTGTATGTGCGTGTGTGCGTGTCTGTGCACGAGATTCCAGGCCAGCTGATGACCAAATCCCCCAGCCTGCTTCTGTCTTCTGTATTTATCTGAAGTGCTGCTTTTGTGCCAAAATGTATTAAGCGTGAATTCGCTGTGCAAATTATTGAAATTTTCCATATGGCACATACAGCACTGAGGGATGGGAAAGGGATTTAAAATTCATAAATGATAAGATGTATAAATTCTCTACGGCAAAGAACATCTTTGCTTCACTTTCCCTCAAAACCTGTTTCAACAGGACCTGATGTCGCAGCCAATCAGATTGAAGCACTGTATCAGGTCTTCGATACAATTTATCTTCAGGAAGCCCCGATATCTGAAAACAGTGATCCGTTTTAATGTCTTGGAGCGCGGATGTGAAGGTAGCTTAAAGTCGTTTATCGGAAAGCTTCGGTAACCCTCACGGAGTCTGGTACCTCCGGGGCTCGTGAATCTGCATATCGCGAAATCCGCCTTCCGTTCGAGCTCTGTTTGTCAGCAGATTGTGTTTGCTCGCGTGAGCAAATCTGGCGTTGTTAGCCATCGGGCACCCCCTGTGCCCATAGTCAGTATCAATGGGGGCTGTGATTGTAGCGAGGATGCAGGAGGTAGTGGTTTATGAAAGCTCAACCATCGAGTGCAGCCAAATGTTTTGTGGGATAAAATAAGCACAATTTTTGTGGTTGTGAGGGTGAAAGCACCGGACCTTTATCTAGTCTTCAGCCTCTACTATCCTGACCACACACCAGCACCGAGTGCAGCTGGGGGTGTCAGCGTTGGCCAGCGAGGACGGGTTTCAGTCAGCAGGATTATCTCCATGACACTATAGCGCCCCCTCTGGTCAATTGGGTGTCTGCGGTCCGCCTGCAGCGGAGCTCTCTAGTGCCAGTGGCTGTGCAGCCCTGCTGGGGGACTGGGGGAATGTTAAGTCATGTGTTTTGGAGGATGGAGAAGCTCATCTGGAATCCCCCTTCCTCTGCATTGAAATACGTTGTAAAATAGCAGGTGTGTTGTGGTGGTTAAAGGGCTAAGGGTTGTAAGAGGTTGCCAGTTTGATTTACATTTTGGGGCAGTGCTGCTGTGCCTCTGTACAAGGTGCTTATAAGAACTTGACCAACCTCTGGAAGCATTCATGCATATGAAAAAGAACGTGCTGGAATGTGATGCATGTCATTTGTGATGGGCGTATCCGACACTTACTGAATGGTGAGAATAAATATCTGCCCTGCCCCCCCCCCCCCCCTCGTCAGAATGTACAAAGGTTCATGTAAAAATAACTATGATTTATTTCATCTGTGTAGCAGAGGTCACAATTTAGTTTTTTTCACTATAGTCCTACTGTATGGAGTAGCACACAGTGCTTCCCCACAAGTTTTTAAAGAATTTCATTTTCAGGTTTCAATTTTTATGATGTGTGCATAGACGATACAAAACAAACATACACGTAACAAACTTGGTACAGCGCAGACAGGCATACACCAAAATAAAATGAGAAATTGAACTACTGCCAGACAGTTTTAAACAAGGCTTTACTGGAGTTTACATTAAATTCAATTAAAATCACTTGTCTTTGACAAAGACTATGGACCCCATATTTTCATGAACCTATTAGCTGACTTGGACTAGAAGTGTGTTCTCTCCATATGTATGGTTATGAACATTTATTTAAGCCACTTCTGAAAACAGGGAGTGGGGGATGACTTTCAATCCAATAAAATCATTTTCTTGGCCACAGCCGTTCCGAGCATCAATGCCAGTTGTTCCACATAGAATGCTCCTAGAACAGTCTCTGAGCATCCAAAGAGAGCCAGCTCTGGTTCAGGAGGAATACCCTTCTGTAGATCTCAGACGAAAACATTCAAATAAAAGAGGACAGAACCAAAAAAAAGGTGTCTTAATGAACCCTCTGCCACCCTGCACCTGTCACATAGTGGAGAATTTACAGGGTAAATTCTGCTCTGCTTAGTCTGAGTAAACTCCCAGCAGTCAGGCGGCTCCGTGTTCAGCCGACTGGCCCAGGCTTCCCTCAGATGATTGATGGATAGACAGCTGGTGAAAAAGACCAAACAACTGGGAAATCAGATGTTCAGTGTGAGGGGGAAGGAGTTGGAGGAGCTTGTGAAAGAAGTAACTCTTTGGCACGGTTTCAAAATCGGAAGCGTTATCTCCGAATAAGTGTCTGATTTGGAGGTATAATGAAAGAAATACGAGGGTTGGAGGTCAGATTTTATTTTCAGCTCGTTAAACGAGGCAGACTGTTTGTTTTTAAATAGATCGCCCACAGTACAGGCCCTTCTCCTCCCAGACAGCAAACTCTTTAACAAAGAAATGGTTTTTACCAATGGGGGCCTACAGAGAAGCGTCAGGAAATTAAAAAAAAAGTTTTCATCCGTTTCAGCATTCTTTCAGTGTTACCAACCAGTCTTTTAGGGGGATTTCATTTTTGGGGGAAAAGCATGGCATAAATTGTGGCTTTGGTTACTACCAAGAGCTCTTTGTCTAACCGTTTAATCTCTCCTGGTAGTCCCAATCACCAGTTAGACCAAATACTAGCCTTGGCTGCCCAATGATAATGCCTGAAAACAGGAAGGCCCAGACCTCCTGCAACAGTGGGATTCTGCAGGTGGGCTTTCTAATTGAATGCTTTTTTCATTCCAACTGCAGATCAAGGATGGCAGCGAGCTTGACCCCACTGCCATGCCGGAGGATCAGGTGAGCTGCAAGATTCACTGATATTTATACCACATGGAAGGACTGATCCCATTCGCTCAGCCCACCATACCAGCCCATCCATGTTATCAGATAAAATAAAATCAGAGGATATTTTGTTTCAGCTCATTTTTTTTTTTACAATGAAACCTCTAATTCAAAAAGTCAGAGGAAATGTGGAATCCCAGAAAAGGGCAAATATGTGCATTTGGGTATTGTTTCCACAAGGTTAATTAAAAAATAATACAAATCTTAATGATAATATTAACAACAACTTGCTTGTTTGAATTGAAGAATTGCTTGCATTTGTCGCTCAAATTGCCCAAGGGTGCACCGCACACCCTGACCCTCCCTTATTTTTGTTCTCACACTCCCTGTCATGGTACCTGTATAAGAAACTCTGATATACCAAACAGCGGAAGTATCTGAGTGGAGAAAGAACGCGTGTACTCTTACCCGGTGCTACTGGAACGGAATTAATTGAATGTTATCTGTGATAACAGTTATTCATAGAAGGAGACTGCACGTGATCCACCAGTAGTGTGGCTCCATATGGATTGTTATCTCTCTTGGTGGACGTGCCTCTGGCGTGTGGAGCCTGCATAAATACAGTTACTACGTTACTAGTGTATAGGTGGTGTGGGGTGCAGATATCCTGTTAATGTCATGACCCTGAAACTGCTAGGTGTGCTGTGGTAACAGTCAAAAAGGGATGACAGGTTAAAGTGAATGCAGTTTACTGTACAGTGTTCAATAGTGGTGATGTACGACTGTGCAAAAGTGTGTGCGTAGTGAGATGGCTACACACGAACACGCGCAGGAGGTCGTGTTGATGAGTCTCCCCGAACCATTGCACTTCTCTCTCTATATACCCAAAGATGAAAGGAAAACCCCAAGTCATCAAATAAACACACAATCATGACAAAACAGTACATCAACGATCCTGTTGCGCTATTTCTGTAAGCATACCACACCAGGTTAGCCTTTTTTGCCTTAGACACCAACTAGCTCCCCATGACAGTACTGAACATGACTGCACTGTGTTTTGGAGAACCTAAGGTTTACATAATGCTGGTCGAGTCAGAAGTTTTGCAACTGAGCATTTTCTCTTTATCACCCCTGCTGACCCACAGTCAACACAGTAAACACCGTCTGTTTTCCTTTAGGGGTCTGATTAGGGGGAACACTTCTGTAAACCACCCTACACCTGTTTGTCCTCTTCTGGATCGCAAGGAGATGAGGAAACAGGAACGCAAGGGAAAATGCTGTGTGAAAGTTTCTAGTGCAGCCTCGATCTCCAGTTGTTTGTCTTTGTTTTGGATGTAACCAGGCTTCTGGTTCCATGGAACTTACATTTTACCCTTGAGCAAGATGTCTGCAGTAACCTGTAACAGGAAGTATCCAACGCTTTAAATAAACGATGATTCATATATGAAGAGTAAGCTGTGAAATTTGCTGTGGTGATTAGCTTTTGTGATGGGGCCCTGTGGTTTTGAGTGTGTTTGGCGGTGCGAGGGAGTGTAGGTGAAGGTGCCCCTGACCAGAGCAGCAGGAGAGAACAGGCCGCATCGTACCGCAGCGTATCCTACCACACCGTACCGTACTGCTCTCACCGCTTGATCTGGCGTATAGACCTGGCGCCAGTTCCCTGAGAGGCAGGTGTTCGTCGGGAACAGCCAGCTGGCCTTGACTAGGCTGCGCATGAGAGCAGTGTTTCTGGTGTACTACCCCCGCCGTCACATCTCGCTAACTCCCTAACTGCATACCGCTCGCGTTGTCGTTTCCCCGAGCCGCAGTTACCGCGTTCTGTTAGCGTACCGGAATCGCAGTTTTATGCGAGGACTCGTATGCCAGGTGAAGGATAGTGAGCATTAGGATGGATACTGCTTGTAAGAGTTGAGGAGAATGTGAAGAACTGTGGCAAAAATTGTCTTCTGGTGTTGTGTCATTAGCCAGCTGTGTAGCGCAAACGGTAGAGAGGCGGATACGTGAATGCGAGATTGCGGGTTCGACTCCCACAGTGTACCGTTGTACCCTTCAGTGAGGTAATTAAGCTTCAGAACTGCTTCCATCAATATTTGGCCATCTCAACTGTCAAATAACTAAAATCCTATCCTCTGTTTACCATTTTACCATGTAGTTTTGCAATGGCTTTGGCTAAAATGTCTCCTAAATTACTACATTAGAAAATTTGTCAATTCTGAACATGAAAAACGTAAGAACAAGAATTGTGTTATTGAGTTCCTTGTTCCCAATCGGAGATTAAAGGTGTTTTATTTTTAGCACTGACAGTTATGCGATTGTGAAGTGGAGGATAAAAAAATCTGCAGAATGAATGAATGAAGTGCATGAAGGAATGAAGAGATGGGAGAAGGAATAAGGGATGGGAGAAAGAGTAGAGAAGTGAAAGAGGTGTGTTTCTCTGCAGGTGTCTAAGGGGGCCGGTGAGGGCACGCCGACCGCGGGGCAGAAGACCTTCTACCTCCTCACCATAACCCTGAAGGAGGGCAAGAACCTGGTGATACGGGATCGCAATGGTAAGGGTGCCAGGCCCACAGGTACACAGTCATATGCGCTCGCTCTCTCCGTGCACACACACACACACACACACACACACACACACACACGCACACACACTTCACACATACACACAAGCGCGCGCACACACACACTTCACACATACATACCAGTCACACAGAAGTGCTCATGAACTCGCACATACACACACACACACACATACAGAATCATGAACACAAGTAAGTTATCATATGTGCCGATTTATATACGCTGTGTATCGGTGCAGCTGGTTTTGCAGGTCGCTGAACGGCACTGGCATGTTTTGCGGGCCATGACTAATGGTTATCACAAAGGCACAGTAGCGTGACGCGAACGTTCGTACTTCACTTCTTATCTTTCGCCATCTTATTATTGTTCTGCATGTGAACATTACAGTGCATATTTACAATCCCTCCCAGATTCGTCTTAGCAGAAAATAATTCAGTTGCTCTACTTACCCCTAGATCAAGCATTAAATAATCAAAAGCCTCATGTTTTATCCCTGAGCACTGATTAAATCAAGACGCAAATGAGTTATTCTTTCTGCGCAACCCACAGGCTCTCATTTGTAAATATTAAAGAAAAATAACAAAACCAATTTTCTTTCATTTTTTTTGGTTAAACGATAGGCTGAAATGGTATATCCATTCAAACAAAGAATTAGTGGCCTCATAGTGGAAATAATTGAATATGGAGCCTGATACAGTACAGTACATAACTGTTTTAATAAAGATCTATACATATCTATAGGGTGACTGATGTCTACAGCCGGTCTTATGCAGACTGAATGCTGACTCTTACAAATGATATTCCTTCCGGTTATTGTTAAAGCACCTCGCTAGCCCCACGCTAGCTTTGTTTGGTTGAACATTTGAAGTACAAGAGACACAATAGGACAATCGTGACAAAAGAGAGTCGGCACACTTGTGAAGAGGCGAAGGCCATTACAAATTGGGCAGGCTCGAAGCACAGGTTTTTCGGTTGATGTGAGGTTTGCGTCAATGTTTTGTCCTCGCCCCGTCTGTGCTGGGGAAGAGGCGTGGTTCGAAGGCTCGGGGGATGTTGCAGTTCACGCCAAACGTTTTGTCTGGGCGTCGTCGCTTAGCGACCGAACCCTGTTTACCTCTGGCAGCGGCTCGTCTCGTTCTGCCGTCAGGTTCTGGTGGGGTCACCCGCGGCGACGCCCGGGGTGTGGCATCTGGAGACATTTGTTAAAATCTTCTAACCCCCTCTCTCCCTTTTACTGTGGTTGTCAGAGGAGGCCGAGAGCACAAGCAGGTTCTACCTGTACCTCAGGCTCAGCTCAGGTGGAGGGAGTGCCTAATGGGCGACTGCGAGCCAAACCGACGGCTGAGTCCAAGCGCTGCCGCATTCCTATTCCCGCTCGCGTTTCCTGTCCTTTTTCAACAGACGGGCGGGTCGCTAATGGGGTCGAGTGTGCGGCCTGAACCCTGATTGCGATGAATTAAAGTTTGTATTTTATGAAGTTCTGGCATATTTTATGCCGCTTTGGTAACGTGGAACACTTGTTCTTGGTAATGGGCACAGTCGCAGTTGCTTCAGGATGGGCTCAGAGAATTTTAAGTGTTATCTGTTGTTATTATTTGAATTTCCTCTGTTTCCTCCTAAAAAAATACTGTATTTCAGAGTGGATTTATTTTGAGGAAATTCTAACTTTAACCTCTACAAAGACCACCATATTTTCCCAGATAGTGTTGAATAAGAAACATTTGTTTATTTATTTATTTGAAATTTCTTTTTCTGGTCATGGTTTCTGTACAGATGAACTCTGATAACTTGTATCTGAAGTACTTGATATTCGGTACTCCACGCTTTTAATTGTTGTGTGGAAATCATGACACCGTGTGGGCAAGTATTTGTAGCACAGTTTCTCAAAGCCTGCACCGATACTAGTGGATGTACTTCCATTTCTCTACTAGTCAAACTAGCCTTTATATACACAACAACAAAAAAAACGTAGTACCAATTTTAAGTGAATTCTAACTGCTGTTCCTGCGTTATTACAATAACAGGCTAATGGCTGTTTTCTGAGGAGCAGCCTGTGATGTTTACAACATCCCTGTAGAGGCGCTGGTCTTCATTAAACTGGCCTTCACAGCCGCGGGGTAATCATTGCGATGTAGATGACATTTATTATTACACATTACATTGCTTTTTAAAAACAGTTTGGGTAATGGCCTGTCTTGTTGAATTAGCAGGCAGATAATTGCTCTCAGTATACCTGCCAGGCCATCGAACCCGAGCTGCTGTAAGGAATGTTAACAGTTTGCAAATTGCTACGTCATTAGATGTTTAATACAAATCATCTAATGACGTAACATTTAATCACGTTCTTAGGAGTGCCTTAACCAGCAGTGCTTTATTACTGTATTCATTACATTACATTACAGGCATTTAGCAGACACTCTTATCCAGAGCGACTTACACAACTTTTTGTGCTTTCTTCATTTAGTATAAATATATTACTATTCATACTGATGCAACATGAAGACATTGTATTAATATTTCAGTAATATTAATGTAATGCTACTGCAAGATAAAACCGTGCCAGTTAAAACCAGGTCTGGACCTGCCTGCATGTTAGATCCTGCTCCACACCGATTCAATTGAATGGGTCGTTTGGGTTGCAGAGTGAGACCATTCATTTAAAGAGTGTGTTGGGCAGGACCTAGATGCAGGCATGGGTCCCCAGGACCGGGGCTGAGAAACACTGCTGTAGCCCGTGGTTAGAAGTGCGGTTCTGGTCCGCTGTAACCAGGGATACCGGAGCGTTCCGCTGCTGCAACCGCGACGCCAAACCGTTCCGCTGGCGTAACCACGGGCGACGAACCCGTCGCGCTGCCGTAACCGTGGAGCCGACCCGCTCCCCCAGCGTTTGAGCTGTCGCCTTTGAGGACGGGACGGCGGAGTTACGCAATCCAGGCCCGACACGGCTCCCGCGGAGCGGGTCTGTGTGCCCGGCTGACAGCTGGTGCGGTGCCCGAGCCTGACACCGGCCGCCGCCGCGTCTTCTGAAACACCCCCGCCTCTGCCACCCCCCTCGCTCATCCCCGTCTCCTCCGCCCGCCCGCTCCCTCGCTCACCCTCCCGCTTTTTGTTCTCCCTGCTTTCACTCGCTATTCCGGACGTCTTGGTTTCAGTCATGCCACCCCCCCCCCCCCCCCACTATGCTTTGGAATGTCTCCCACATTATATTCCTGTCAAGTTGCCTTGAGGCTTTTCCTCTGTCAGACCCAGCCTGGGATGAGCTGCTCTGGGTCCTGGCTGTCTTGGTGGTGTGGGGGGTGTGGAGGTGGGTGGGTGGGGGGGGGGGGGGCTGGTCCCCACAGAGTTTTTATCCTCTGATTTAGGCCCCCACAGCTCTCCTGAAAGCCCTGTCTCACAGCCAGCCGTAGAACTGAAGCAATGCTGGTCTCTTTTATTTCTTGGTCTTCAGAGCGTAGCAGAAACAACCCGCCCCCCCCATCTTGCAGTGGCAGGGGGGTCTTTGGTTTAGGCAGCAGATAGCTCCATTCAGTCAGAGTGAAGCAGCCTTCTTCCCTTCTTAACTAATGTGCTCCTCACACTCCCTGCTGTGTGGGGAGAAGGGGTTTCCTGTCTTACGCACATACACACACACACACACGACACTTACATACGCACACACGACACTTACGTATGTGCACACGCACGCGCAGTTACATATGCATGCACGCACATACACACCTGCACATATACTCTCACTTGCACACACACACCCACACACATACACACCTGCACATATACTCTCTCATACAGACACAAACACACACACATGTACACATACACACATATGCACATATACTCTCTGTCACACACACACATATTCACAAGATACTCTCTTTCACACACACATATGCACATAATACTCTCTTTCACACACACACATGCACATAATACTCTCTTTCACACACACATATGCACATAATACTCTCTCTCTCTCACACATGGACACATGCACAGTGACAAAGAGAGAGAGATTCAACATTTTGTATTCAAAAGCACTTTTGCCTGAGAAATCTGCGGAGAACAATTCTATTCATGAAAATATCATAACCGGACTCGTTTATGACTTGCAGGAATGTTTCTTTTCTTTTTCTTTTTCTCCCGTAGGCACAAGCGATCCGTACGTCAAATTCAAACTGGACGGCAAGATGTTCTACAAGAGCAAAGTGGTCTACAAGAACCTCAACCCCACGTGGAACGAATCCTTCTCTTGTGCTGTCAAGGACCTGGATCAGAGCCTCCATCTCAGGGTGAGGCGGTCTCTGGAGGGGTGGATCTGAGCGACGTGGAGACAGAACCGTAAACATTCCGTGACAGAGAATGAGAAACGTGTCATTGTGGGGTTATTCAAATGATGCCATTTTCATTCTACATTCACTGGCGCTGAAGGACAGAGGAGAACTTTTACGACTGCGTGTGCACCATCAGTTTAAATCCATAGGAATGACGAGATATGCTTTGATAATCGTGTATCATATATAATATAATGATACATAATATATAAAATAATGTATCAGAACTATATTTACATGGAGCAATAAAAATAATTCTGCTATTACCAGGCAAAGTACTTCCCTAGAGTGAAACAGACTTTTCTCAGTTCGTAGGGCGCTCTAAGATGGCCGTGCTCATGCACTCTGCCCAGAGCTGTAACTGGGGTTGTGTTGTTTGTGGATGCAGGTGTATGACCGGGACCTGACCACCGATGACTTCATGGGTGCCACCAGCATCAAGCTGAGCGACCTCGAACTGGACAAGTGCGCATACATAAACATGAAGTTGCACACATGCACAAAATGTGTACACACATATGCACAAAATGCGTACACACACACACTCAAATGCACTCAGACACGCACCCACGACACGCACTCTCTCTCTTTCTCTCCCCCCTTGACGTTACTCAAGTTGTTTTTGGCAGTTTTATGTATGATTTGGGACTTTTGTCATTTTGTGGTATTCAGTCGATATACTAAACCATAAATCATGCCACATATTTCAAAAATCTTTCTAATATTTTCTGTCTCAAGTTTTGAAATCTCCCGCGGCAGTATACTGAAGACATGAAATCAAAATATAATACAGCCACTGATACATAAAAAATGCATGTAAAAGTATTTATACCAAGTAATCATCAGAAAAATGCAAAGTTCATAATCATCCAGACAGTCAATCAATCGGTTACCCAGCCAACAAGCAAACGTATCAGTTTGTCAGTCAATTCCATTAATTTCGACTTAACGGTAGTATCAAAGAATGAGTTTGATCAGTTGTGCAAGAGTCTTCATGCATGCACTGGTGGATTGTAAGGCAGTTGGGACAGATGGAGGTGACGTTTCCTCAAAGAACATGTTTCCCCGCAGTTTCTGTTTAAACTCTATCCATCCAGAATCACCTTTTACACAACCTCTTCTTTTCTTTGCAGGACCTGTGAGGTGGTGCTCCCCCTAGAGGACGCAAACAGTATTGAGGACGACATGGGCACCATTCACATGGACATGAATCTGGCAGTGAGAGACGCGGAGCCTAAAAGAAACGTGAGGAGGGGTTTCTTCTGGGCCCGTGACAAACGCGGCACTGTTTAACAGAAATGTCATGATGCCTTTTGTTCTCAGTGAATACTTTCCCTTTTTTCATGTATTCATATATCTTTTTTTTTCTTTTATTCTCATTGGCGTTCTTTTGAAGAGATGGCTAAGGAGGAAAAGAAGCATTAAGGTGAGACTTTCAACTAAGACTGAATGCAACGTGACACCAACTACATTTACTGCTATTCGTTCTTTCCACACAAGGGGGCAGTAGATCACCAGCACTCCCCTGGATAATTTCAAACAAAAGTAAACTCTGCGCTGTATTGATGTACAGTAGAGTGGGAACATAAAGTCACAGTTCTAAAAGTAATGTCATTTCCAGTCTCTCTGCCAGTTGTGTTATAAGCGTAATAGTTGCTAAGTGTAAGAACATTAAATTGCCTTGCGGCTCACTGTGTGATGGGCGTGCAGATGACATCGCAGTCTGTTTAAACAGTATATTACAGCCATCTAAACATGTCAAACGCTCTTATTTGCATTTTAATTAAGCAGAAAAAAAGGAGCAGTGCCTTGCTTGAGCTCGCAGCAGATACTGTTTAATCTTGGTGCTTTTTCCCCTCTCTCCTCTGAGCAATAAACAATAAATTTAATTCATTTAGGTTGAAATAGGAGGCAGTTAAAATGTTTTCCTGGACTGAAGTTCCTTTCATTACCCAAGCGGTGTGTTTATTACACCGTGCACGGGCCCGCCTGTACATCTGCTTTCTTTAATCTCTGGGTAGATGGCTACATGAATTTCAATTTGATTTTAATTGAAGTGGAAAACATGGACTAGTTGCCACATATTGGAACGGTAGGCGAATGGATGGACAGACGGACAAACAGAGAGACAGACAGACAGACAGACAGAGATACAGACAGAGAGACAGACAGAGAGACAGACAGACAGGCAGACAGAGAGACAGACAGTGGTATGCAGTGAGCCCAACGTTATTACTGTATGTTGGTGACACATTGACCCTAAAGAAACGGGGAGAGTCGCACTCCTGCATGTCTGCAAGAAATTCTGCGTTTGAAATTTGGAATGAAAGACAGGAAAGTGTCTGATTGAAGGTGCTGTTGTACCTTGCAGGGAATTTTGGCTCGCGAAGCTCTTCACTTTATGATATATATACTCATGCTAAGCTGCAAATGGATGCTTAAATGGAGAGTATGTCCTTTGGGTAAAAAAACAACTCGTGGCAGCCTTTAGGCTGCGGAGCTAACCGAGTCCAAGAAAAATATATACTGCTACATAGGCTACCCTCTGAACCAGCGCTTACACACTGCAGTACAGAAAAATCCGCAGTGTACTTTTAACTCTAATAAAGTATGCATTTTCCCTATTGCACGATGTTAGAGTTTATCTAACACGGCTGGAGTTGATTTATCACTGCTGTCGGGAGCTATCTAACAAGTATACAGCAACAATTGACATAAAAATATGTCATGTCATTGTCATGCTTTGATGCAGCAGTATATGTCATGTCTTGATTTGTTTGCTTTTCATTTGCATTTTCTATGCAGTCACTGGAGTCATTGTTATCATTATTGTGCATTATTGTGCATTAATAATGATAACAATAGAAAAAATATTTGTGTTCTTATTGATTGCTGTTCATATTTTAAGTACATTTTATCAGACTATAATTAATGACTTTTGGAAATGTGATGGGTTCAAACAGCTGCCTCTGTTGGAAAAGGACAGGGAGGTGTTTGATTTCTTTATACCTTTTACATTGTTGAAGCTGCATGCTGCTAACTTGCAGTAAGCACAAATCTCAGTCCCCAAATCTCGGCCCCCAAATCTCAGCCTCATTCCTGTTTGCTCTTTCTCTCCGCCCCGCCTCTGCGGGTCCATCTAAGTTTGCGCTTTCTCTGTTTTTCGGGGCGGTTGTGATGCAATTTTAGCACAAACTCTCAGAGGCGTTGGGGAGCGATATTCCAGATGTCGGAGCGAGGTATCCCAGCTGTCCATGGCTGGATCCCGCCAGCCAAACAGGCCGTGGGTTCGACAGATCACACACACGCTCACACACACACACACATACTCACACGCCCCGTGCTGTTCCACCATATGGAGGCAATCTCGGCCCCCTTTCAGAGCCCAAAATAGGCTCTCTTCAGGGGCCCCTCGCCACTAAAGCGGAATGGTTTTTATTGGCCGGTGAGATGCGAGCGCTTCCAAGACAAACACTGGGGATGACACCGCTTGGCCGCCCGCTCTCTCTCTCCCTCTCTCTCTCTCTCTCTCTCCCTCTGATTCTCCCACCTCGTTCACTCATTTATTTATTTCTTTCATTTGAGGAGGGATATTTATAGACCCGGACTTATCTTTCATCCCGCGTTAATGCCGGTAACCGCGTGGGAGAAGTGGAGTTTGGGGGCAGGGAAGGGAATCGTCCCTCGCTTTTTGCTGAAGAACGATGAGGCGTGGGGAACTCACGGGGCTTGGGTTCGCGGTCAGGCTCGCGCCTCCCCTCACACCGCCGCCTCTGTCCGTCTCTCTCTCTGATGGGCCTCCGAGGCCGTGGGCCTGAGGCTGTCGTGGCCGCGTCTGTCCGCGTTTCTAGGCCTCGACCCAAAAGCGCGCAAGCGGCAAGGTTCCGGTCCCACAGGCACAGAGACGGTTGTGACTGTGGTGCATACAACGATAGCAGGTGAACTGCAGAAGCTCACCGATGACGGTTGTATTCGTCAAGAAAGTGCGCAAGTTCTTAAGGTGCCCACACACAGTCCGCTGACTCACCTCCCCCCCCCACCGTGTGCCGCAGGCTGCCGGGCGAGCCCAGGCCCTGCAGAATTCGGTGGACCTCCTGAGGAAGAGCCAGCTGTGGAGTTCGGTGGTGGGCGTGACCCTGGTGGAGGGGAAGGACTTTCCCGAGGACGGCCTGGGGGACGTGTTTGTGCGCTTCAGGCTGGGAGACCAGAAGTACAAGAGCAAGGTACCGCTTCGCATTATCGCTGCTCAGCTATCTCTCTCTCTCCTGCTCTCTCTTTCTTTCTCTCCTCTCTCATTCCCTCTCTCTCCATCGTTCTCTGTCTCTCTCTCGTACACATGCACAAACAAACGCACACACGCACTTGCTCGCTCTCTTTATCCTCCTCTCTCTGTCTCTTTCTCTCAGCCCCTCTTTTATGACATCACCAGCAGATCAGCCTTCCCATCACACTCACACTTAGGCCCCTCCCCCTCAGTGGGATTGGTTGAGGTAAAGAACCTCTGTGATGCCTCTAGGGTTTGGAGCCCCAAGCCCTCGAGCGCTAACACCTGCACTAGGGTTTATTCAGTAGACTGACAGAGCCCTCACTGGACCTGGCCACCATTACCCTTCTCTGTTACGGTCACGTTTTCGGGGTCCGCGGCCCTCTCTGTAAATCATTTACCCAGCATGCCCTGCTCCTACAGGGAAGTGGCACACACCGCGCAGTCTGTGACAGCAGTGGTCCACCTCCCCCACCTCCTCGGTAATCCTGTTGAGCTGGCGTCTCTCGACGGGTTTGTGCCTTCGTGTCGTCTGTTTGTAAAACGAGAGTTTTGTTTGTGGCTGTGTGTTTGCTTAACAAAGCTGGTTCTAATTGAGTCCTGTCAAGTTTTTGCAGCCCAGAGTAAGAGCATACGGAGGCGTGCGCCCAAACTGCCAAACCTCAAGTGAAAGACAAGTAAATCTTCCTATTTTCTCGTTGGCCCAGTACCTCTGCCGGCAGGCCAACCCGCAGTGGCGAGAGCACTTCGACTTCAACCAGTTCCAGGATGGCCCCGAACTGCTGGAGGTGGAGGTTCTGGCTAAGGATGGAAGGAAGTTTGAGGAGTGCTTGGGAGTGTGAGTTTCCCTGATTACAATCATCTGCATACTGTTGAGGCATGCTGGAATATTAGGAGCTGCTCCTGGCTGACCTCCATTACAATAATGCCTCCTTCCCTTTCTCTTTTCTTAGTGCATTCCTCTGTATCTGATTGGCCTTGGTTGAGTGACTGGTTTATATTGGACCAGACTCTTCAAATTATTTTTGAGGCAGTGTATTATTTTAAGCTTCTTGGAAAACAAATGCTTGCTTGGATTCCTCATCTACACATCTAGGGGTTTGTTATTATTGTTATTGAGGTTTAAAATGGATATCTTTGGTGTGGTCTTATGTGCAGATTATGTAGGTGGTCTCTGTCGTGTGTTGAGGTGTAAAGGGGTTCTCCTTGGTGTGTTCTCGTATGTTTCAGGTGTGACGTGGATCTGGCGCGCGTGCCCGTCGGGCAGTCTCAGCTGTACACGCGTGTGCTGGGTCACGGAAAGGGCAGGCTGGTCTTCCTGGTCTCTCTGACGCCCTGCACGGGGGTGTCCATCTCAGACCTGTGCACCCCCCCACTGGACGAGCCGTGTGAGAGAGAGTCCCTGCAGGAGAGATATGTACGTGCCCCCATCACTGCCCCCCCCCCCACCACAAGATCTGAGTCCATCCCCAAAATTCTCTCCCCAACCCTCCTCAACATATCTTGGTCATTTACCTGATAATGTGCTGTTTTCTTGTCTGTGAACAGTTTTTAAGTCTTGATAGGTTTAAAGAACCAAAGGATGTTAGGAGCGGAACAAACTATTAAGATGGTACAGCTAGTCATATGCCGCCTCATGGCCAACCTCTCCAAAACAAACACGTTAAAATGATACCTGACCTGATTGTAAGTGAATCTTGGGCTCTGCCTAGCTCTTCAGGACTGATTTAATGGCAGAAGTCTTGCTTGCTAAAGCGTATTTGTGACAGTTGTTTGTAAAATAGTGCTATGCAAATAGAATTGATTTGATTTGATTTGGGTTTACATCCAGCCTGCCAATGAAATAGATACGTAGATCAATCATTTGCTTAATTCCTCCTGATGTTTGTTGTGCAGTGCTTGAGGAACTCCTTCCAGAACACGCGAGACGTGGGCTTCCTCCAGGTGAAGGTCATCAAAAGCACGGACCTCCTGGCGGCGGATCTGAACGGTACCAGTAAAACTCGCCTCCGTCCGGCAGGGGTGGGGTCTCCTAGAGGGAGCGCTTCTCTGATGTCACGGCTCCTGTTTCTTTCACCGCGGCAGGGAAGAGCGATCCTTTCTGCGTGCTGGAGCTGGGGAACGACAGGCTGCAGACTCACACCATCTACAAGAACCTCAACCCCGAGTGGAACCAGGTTTTTACCTTGTGAGTGAGACGATTCGGCCATTTTAGTCCAAGCGAATACTCTGACGTTCTGACTGGACGTTCCTTCTGGGCGGAGGAATTTGAAAGTATTTGGGAACTTCATTTTGTTTTTCAGCCCAGTCAAAGACATTCACGATGCCCTGGAGGTGACCGTTTATGACGACGATCGGGACAAAGCGCCGGACTTCCTGGGCAAAGTGGCCATCCCTTTGCTTTCGGTGAGCAGCGACGGGTCGCGCGTGGCTGTGTGGTCGTAGTGCACCGTAACCGCATTCGTTCATGATCCCCTGCGTGTTTGCACCACCTTGTAAAATGAGAGTGAAGGGCTGGGCTCTTATACTTACCCGTGTGGTTACTGTGGACCCCACACCCTGTTCTGGCCAGAGGGGGATGGCCTCCCCCTGTTGAGCCTGGCTCCTCCAAGGCTTGACCAGACTCAGACACCATCTGGGCATTTTGTGGTTGCCGCTGTTGCCCCAGGTTTGCTTTTGTGGTGGCTTTAGGCTGTGAGGCATAGGGTGGAGTCAGTACTGTGTGAAATGCACCACATAAACACATTAGGATTTGATTTGATTCGATTTGGATGTGCTAACATCTGAATCGAATTGCGTTCACATGTTCAGTGATTCTGATTCATTTCCCCCCTGTGACATCACAGATTCACAACGGTGAACAGATCCCCTACCAGCTGAAGAGAGAGAACCTGGACAGGCCGTACAAGGGCAGCATAACCTTGGAGCTGGAGGTTCTGTATAACCCCGTGAGTACTGGGGAGGCTCTTGGAGGGGGGGGCTGAGGTTTGGGAACGACGCTGGCCCACTGACGGCCCATCTTCGGCCCTCTCTGTGCCCCGCCCGTCCGTCGCCGGGCCACACAGAGGGGTCGGTCGGGGAGGCAGTGTCCCCGTCCCACGGAACAGATGGTCAGAAGATTAACCAATCAAACCACTGAAGCCAATAACTGTCAGCATCTGCCTTTGGCAGAGAGTTACCCGTGAATTTAAATAATGCGTTTTGGCGTGCTTTGTGGATATAATGTGCGTGTATATATTTTTTGTTAATGCTGAAACGTCCAGTGGAATTATTTATTTATATAGGGACACACACAAGCACACACACAGGCACATACACACACAAGCATACATACATATATGCAACATGTTTTAAACAGCATGTTTTATGTTTGTCCTTTGTTAAAGGTGCCTGGTTTATGGAAGTAAATTCTCTGAGTTTGTCATTGCACTTATGTTTAAAATAAAAATGCACAGCGACTGATTAGATTGTTCCTGAGTGCTGGTGGGATATTTTTCTCTTTAGGTTCGAGCAAGCATCAAAACCTTCCAACCCCAGCAGAATAAATTCATGGAGGATGACCCAAAGTTTTCCAAGAAGGTTAGTCTTAATTCTCCTTACACATCTCGCGACGAGCACGCACACTCAAGGCATTATGCCTTGCTAAAAAGTTAGCGACGTCTTCAGTTTATAACTTACGAAATCGGTTGGTGCTGGGCACTGTTTATATATTGTTCTTTAATAGTTTTTTTTACTGTTTTATATTTTTGCACAAGCGCCGATATGAATATTGCATTGGTTGCCCACCCACGCTGAGTTATAAAAGCGGAAGCTGCTGTTGCGGGTCGGGGTTTGTTGAAAAGGTGATGCTTCTCTCTAGATCAGAGCCAGTTCACCTCTGTCCAGGAGGTTCTACCGCTCTCCTTAGGCCATTGAAGCTCATCTTGGGTGAACTGGCTAGGGAAGCCAAAGTGGCCAATCAGCGTGCCTGTTACTGGCCATGTGGTTAAATGCCTGGCCTGCAGGCATTGTGGACCTCCTGGGTAGAGCAGCCTGGCTATAGACTCTAGAGTCTGATTGGTTCCCAAGCATTCAAAGCCTACAACCCACTTAATGAGCGAATGCACTATTCTGTGACTCACCTGTGAAACCTAGCCCCTAATAGGTTCATGTATTAACATTAAATTATTAAAATACATGTTTAGTAAGTGAACTCTGATTGCGTTAAGAAAGAAATTGACGCTTTAATTTAATTGTGGGTCAAAGTGAAGTACATATGTAGGTATTTTTTGGTTGTAGTCAAAGTGAGGGGGGCTTGTAGTGTTGTGTGTGTATATTACTTTATCATTGTTCAAGAAATTTGATTTAATCAGGTTTTTGTGCACCCTGAGATGAATGCCCTTAGGAAAAGAAATGCTAGATACAAAAATTGATATTCAAGTATAGTCCTTTGAATAAACAGTATTAAATAAATGTGTTCATATATACGACCTCCGGAAACATAATGTTTCAGTGCAAGCTGCTGTTGAATTAATTTTAGTGTACTTTGTGGCTTTAGACCAGAAATCCCTGAATACCCTGTGCCAGAGACGAATGTGAAAGCGTCGGAAATATGTGTGTCTAAAATAGTCTTCCTCACCCATGTGACCTGTCTGGGCCAGTCGAACGCATCCCACGCCTTAAGGGAAAATGCCGATTGATTGTGGGCCTCGAGCGGAATGACTGTCGTGCGGGAAGTGTGATGGCGTCGCCCTAACTGCTGTGCCCCTCGCTGCCCCCCCCCGCCCCCCCCTGCAGGTGCTGGCGCGGGACGTGTACCGCGTGAGGAAGATCACGCGCGCCGTGCTCTACACACTGCAGTACATCAAGAGCTGCTTCCAATGGGAGAGCACGCAGAGGAGTGCCATCGCCCTGGTGGTGAGTCACCCCGCCCCCCCCCACCCCCCCCCCCACCCCCTTCAGCCAGTCAACCAATCCCGTGTCCTCATGCGCCATCCTCTGTGTGTGGGCTGACCCTTCGCCCCCCCTCCCCTCTTATCTGAGTCTACTGACCCCGCCTTTGCCAAGGCCACAGGGCTCGCTGATCTGAGTGGAGAGACTATTAACACATCAAGTGGGCCCCTTCTCCATTCTGGGGGGTTGGATCACTGGGTGTTTGTGAGCGTGTTTTTGTCTGTGACCCCTGTCTTTGCTCCAGATATGCTCCAGGTTTCAGTTCAACATTCGCAGCCTCGCAGGCATTCAAACCGAAGCTCTAGTTCCTGTTCCGTCTTAGCAGAAGGTTGCTGTGAACTAACGTCCATGTTGTGCTGCATTACAAACCTCGCCGTGGGCCAGATTGACTAAGATCTTTTAGCTCACGCAAAAACCAATAACATGACCATTGATTGGTCGTGGTATTTTGTTTTGCTCCAATCAATGGTTGCGTTATTAGTTCTGCGGGTTCTAAAAGGTTTTGCATATGCTGAGTCTTTGTAAATCAGGCCCTATATCTATGCTGTTAGGGGGTCAAGTTAGCAGTAGCTTTACGTGTGTGTATGCACTGTTTTACTGTCGTACTCTTGCCCTCAGCTTTTACGTCACTCGTGTGAGTATTAATGATCTGTGAGACTGGGCTTTCAGCACAGATGGGTAAAATGACAGGGGAAAGCGGCTGCTTTCTGTGAACAGGGCGCTCCGGCCGGGCTGTTTCCGTACCTGGTGAATCTCCGGTGAAACTTGGGCTGCTGGGTAGCTTGTCAGTAGCCAGGTTTGTCCGTCTCTCGCGCGACAGCGACCCCTCCTGTTCGATCGGAAACCCGCGGTCTGTCTGGACCGGCCAGGTGTGAAGCGCACTGCGCTGGTCGCAGTGACCGAGCCTCAGCTCGCAGCGCTTGGTTTGGGAGCCACGCCCGCTAGCCTGCGTTCTCCAACGCTGGAGGAAACCGCAGTGGTGAAACGGTCTGTGTGTGATTGGTCCTTCCTAACCGAGAGAAGGTAAATATCAGGGATAAAAAACAGTGCTTGTAAAAACAAAACATGCAATAAGAGCTATGTAGATATATATAAAGCAACTAGAGTGAATGCTTACAGTGAAGTCCCACACTTCAAATCAAACAAACAAACAATGAAGAGAAATAAAAGGCATGCCAATCATCACAATGCCACTGGCCCTCTCTTACATCAGCCACAGTGGGATCGAACAGAAGATTCTCCTCCTTAGTAAGAAAGCAGTTAGTACATTGGAGGGCCTCTGCCTCCCTCTCAAACTCACACACACACACACACACACACACACACACACACACACACACACACACACACACAAGCACACACACATACACGTATACACACACACACACACACACACACACACAAGCACACACACACGTATACACACACACACACACACACACACACACACAAGCACACACACACACACACACACACACGCATACACACACACACACACACACACACAAACACACGCACGCACGCACGCACACACAAACACACACACACGCATACATACACATACACAAACACACACACACGCACACAAACACGCACACGCACACGAACACACACACGCACACGTGTTTATGTGCATTACTACTGCTTATGAGGTAATTAGGTTGCTTATAGATTTATACATTACACCCCCCTGTGCCTTATTTACAGACTGGCCTTTTCACCAGAACGATCAAAGGCTCACACCCATGCTCAAGGGAGCAAAAGCTTTATCCCATTCGGGATTTGAACTGGCAGCCTCCCACCTCCGTAGGTCAGGGCTCTAACCCTCCACGCCACACGCGTGATCTGAAAGGACGGTTATCGTCGTTCACCGCGCGGTTGGCCGCGTTAGATTTTTTTTGTGTGGGTGAAGGTTTACCGCCGTTCTGCCTGACAGATGTTTAAGCCGGCAGACAGCGAGTGAGTTTTAACCGCGCGGGTTCCTAGACGCGTGGCATTTCGCCGTCACCCGTTCGTCCCGCGTGGCATTGAAAAGACGCGGCGGAGTGCCGCCTTCCTCCTGGCGGAGAGGAGCGTTCTCCGCGCGGTCGTTATACGCAGGGGCTGCGCGTTATGGGTTTTGATTACGTAATTTATTCTGCTACACTGTGCGCATTTTGGCGCCCGTGGATTCGGGTGTTAGAATGGGAATGGTCTAATTAGCTAATGCTAAAAGAGCATTCCCCCGCACATTAAAAACAATAACAGAGCCCCTGACAGAAACTCAACGCGGCCTCATCAGTGCACGAAAACGCAAATGGAAAAAAGTGTACTTTTTGTTGCTTGTTTATACCGCATTAATGAGCCCTGCATCTGCGATTCTAAAGTTTGACAAGCTCATCTTTTTCTCTCTGAGAGAGAGAGAGAGAGAGAGAGAGAGGGGGAGAAAGAAAGAAAAAGAGAAACAGAGAAGAAGAGTGTCTGTGACAGCTCAAAGCCTGATGAAATTCTGCCCTTTTGAATGCTCTTCTCGCTAAGACTGAGCTGGTGGAATACTGGAGACAACCGCTCTGCGGAAGGGGTCAAATAAAGTTCTTTCCTGCATTGCGCGCCTCAGCCTGCAGATGGTGCTGTTGCACTACCGAACTGGAGCCAAGTAGACGCATGGTTCCACTGCTGAATGTAGACCCTTGGGGGGGAGAAGAGGGAGAGGAGGGGGGGCACTGAGATGTCCGCCATTCTGAACACAAAACTAAACTTTAAACGGGAGATAATTGTGCATTACACGCCGAAATGACCCATGCGAAAAAGCCCACATTCCGCGACGGTGGGGAAGTGGCCAGTCACACGGGGAGTTTCACTTTGAAGTTTGCGGTACGGTTTACGAGTTCCCACCCCCCCAAAAAAAAGAAGAAGAATATGAGGAATAATAAGAAAAGGAATAAAAAGATAATTTGCACATTAAAGGCCAATTTAACGGGCGTCGCTGATATTAGGACACTCTGAGTGTTTAAGCAGAATTGATATTTCGCCGCGAAGACGCATTTTGCCGTCGTGAGGAGTTTGGACTAGAAAGGGAGCCTTTTTTTTCTCACACGCGCGCGGTTTTACCCGCTTCCTTTCTGTCGCTGCCAGGTAACGGAGCAGATTAGACGCCGTTTGACAGCCTGTGAAATGCTGATTGGCGCACATCACAGACTGTAAAGATTCCGTCTGATGTGTGTTTGATGACCTGCAGCTGTTCGCGCAGTTGGCAGCTGTGGTGGTGCGTACTTATTTATTTATTTATTTATTTGCTCGCTTATTTACTTTCTCTGCGGCCTGACGGAATCGCGCTACGGTAGAGGAAGGGTCAAAGGTCACTGCTGGTCATCGGGGTCCGTGGAGACCACCTGTGCAGTCCCTGGCATGGGTGTTTACCAGATGCGTCAGACGGCCCATTATTATTATTATTATTATTATTATTTGCCTATTATTATTTTCATGATCATCAATTATTTAACCAATTATTACTGTTGATATTATTACTGTACATTTAATGAGTAGGGAATAGCCCAGTTTATATTTTTGCTGCATTGCGGAAATGCACTCACACCACACACACACACATACAGACACAGACACACATACCCACATACCCACACATACACAAACACACACACAAATACTGCCTACGTGCCGGTTAAAGGTGTCTAATTTGCTTGCGCGGTTTTGCTTCTCTCAGAAGTTTCTGTCGAGAAGTTAGCGGATTTCTCGGCGGACGCTCTCTTGGCCTTCGAGGGAGTGCACGGCGTCCCGCGGGGCTGCTGCCTGTTCTCGGTCCCAGAGCGGTGGGAGTTTTCTCAGACTGCGAACGCGGGCAGCCAGACTGGCCCCTTGGCAGGGCCGTTCGCTCGCCTGCTTTTCGAAATGAGCCCGCGCAGTATTAATTATTAACTAAACGCGACTCAGTGTTGCTAAAACATGCCCCGCCAGGCATTGTTTCCCCCTTCCGATCGCTTCATTTTGCGCAGGGGGCGGTGTCCTCGGTTTCTCCCAGTGGATGATGGGAGATGTGAGTCTGTGGAGGCCGTCCACGGCGCAGTGGGACTGGATGCTGTCAGCCTCAAACAGAACCGTGTGATTGACATGGCTGGACTTGCACCTGCTCATTTTGGGTGATGTCAACACCACAGCAATTCCGCACAAGACATATTCCTTAGGGAAGTGTAATATACTGGGGGTATATTGAAATGAAATAGATAATCGAGATATTGTTACACTTCTTTGCAAACATACAGGTTATTGAATACACACACCTCTGTGAAATACATGTATTGTTATGTTTTCAAGAAACTGTTTTCTAGAAAAATTCAATTTCCACTGAGGACCCTTCTGTTTTATCTACATATGTGCACTACTCATATGAGCAGCCTTAAACCTTCTACCGTAGAGGTGGGCAGTGGGGGCCATATCTGTTTCTGGTTTTCATGCCAGCTTCTGGATACATTTCTCGTTAAGTGCATGAATGACAGCTGAACACTCTTCTCGTGTCCCCACATGAAACCGTAGTCTAATCTAATCTGCTGTGATCTAATCTCCCGCGTTGGTGTATACGGCCAATTAGCTCATTTGGCCAGGGTAATTGGAACAGAAACCTGCGTACACACTAGCCCTCCAGGACCCGGGATTGCCCACCCCCTGTTCCCCGGACTTTTCTTCCCGAAACGTGGCAACTCTACCGCGCCCCCTGCAGACCCGTTGCAGTTATTGCAGCATAATAACCCCAGGTCTCCTGTGCCGCCACTGTATGCACGGTTGGGTGGGTGACCTTGTGTGTGTGTGTGTGTGTGTGTGTGTCTGTCTGTGTCTGTGTGTGTGTGTGTGTGTGTGTGTGTGTCTGTGTCTGTGTCTGTGTGTGTCTGTGTGTGTGTGTGTGTGTGTGTGTGTCTGTGTGCATGTCTGTGTGCATGCGGTAGATGTTCATTTTCCACCCCCCATCATCAAACCGGTAGACAGGGTTTCGGAGACTTCGACTCGAGTAAGGTAGAAATAAATACGCTTTTCTGTAAGCGTAGAGAACAAAGGAAGCTGTACGTCCTCGGTAGAATACTGCCAGGCTCAGGGAAACCGTTACACAAGGACAGTTTTCTGTGCCCATGGAAGGTTATGCTGCTTTGTCTGGCAGGACTGGAGTGGCGGTGTGTGTGAGTGTTTGTACTGCTGTAGTGCAGTATCGTAGTTAGGCAACCGGGCTTGTAACTCAAAGGTTGCGGTTTTGTTTCCTGGCTGGGGCGCTGGCATCGTACCCTTGAGCGTGGTGCTTAACCTGAATTGCTTCTGTAAAAATATCCAGCTGTGTGAATGGATACTGTGTAAAAACAAAAGGTGTTTATGTCGCTCTGGATAAGTGCGTCTGCTACAGTACATGCTGAAATATAATGGAACTGTTTCTCTGACTGCCCATCGCAGGGTGAACAGCACAATCCTGTTAACCTCTGCTGATCCCCTTCAGGAGGTGAAGAGCTCATCACTGTTCATCTCTGAGCTCCTGTTCCCCGTTGTAGGGTGAAGAGCAGATCTGTTCACCTCTGAGCTGCTGTTCCCCATCGCAGGGTGAAGAGCTCAGCACTGTTCACCTCTGATCTGCTGAGTCGGTGTTATTCATCTGGTTACAGAAGGAAAGTTTGAAATCGCTGAAAAAGTGATCCAAATGGCTGATGTAACTGATATAATAAGTGGTTAAGTAGGTCTGTCTTTCTTCTCTTAAACTCCTGGCGTGCAGCATTAAAAGCAAATGGTTTTGCTTTTCATGCTAAAGTAAGCAGCTCAGGGATCATCAGTGAGGCAGTGGGAGAGAACGCGTAGCCGTGCTTAAATCCAGTGTGGCTACGCAGCTATACAGCGCTGCTGTGTGTCTGCATACATCTCTGTGCAGAGCCTGTTCTAGGCAAAGGCGACAAGGGCTGTCGTCCATGGTGCCATCCTTCTGGTTAGCTGCCAAACCATGTTAAAAAAGTCCATGTGTCATGTGCCCATGACAGGTCCACCCTGGTCCACAATCTTGCCTAGGGCAGCAGAATGGCTAGAGCCACACCTGTGTGTGTGTGTGTGTGTGTGTGCATGCATGTGTTAGTGTGTGATTGGTGTTTGTTGCTGAGTGTGTGTGTGTGTGTGTCTGTGGTGTTTGTGGATATGTGTGTGTGCATGCATGTGTTAGTGTGTGTATGCGTTTGTGAACGTGTGTGTGTGTGTTTC